>NC_133576.1:6045884-6345884 GCF_964106895.1 Numenius arquata | reverse complement strand
AATGATCCAGGGGGTCCTGGCAGACAGCAAGCATGAGCCAGTCCTGTGCCCTGGCAGTGAAAGGTGTGCTAATGGCATCCTTGGCTGTATTAAGAGGAGCACAGTCAGTAGGTTGAGGGAAGTTATCAACCTCCTTTACCCAGCATCTGTTGGACTGCACTTATAATACTGTCTTACCCACCCTTCCCGATATAAAAAAAGGCAGCAATAAAAGGAAGTGAGTTCAGTGTAGGACCACCAGGATGGCCCAGGGATAGAGCGCTTGTCTGGTGAGGAATGGCTGAGGGAACTGAGTTGTTCAGCCTGGAGAAGAGATGGCTTCAAGGGGAACTGAGGGCCCCCCACTACCCATGAGGAAGTTACTAAGAAGATGGAGCCTGGCTGTTCACAGCGGTGCGTGGTAGGAAGATGAGAGACAAAGGATGTAAGCTGAAACAAGATATGCTAATTCTGGACATGAAAAAATCACTTTTTCACCAAGAGGCCAGTCAAGCAATGGAAGAGGTTGGACAGAGAGGCTGTGCAGCCTCCGTGCTCAAAGGCTTTCAAGACCCAGCTGGGTGAAGCACCGAGCAAGCTGGTCTGACCTCAGAGTCATGCCTGCATTGAGCAGGAGGCTGGACTGAGGTCCCTTCCAACCTGAATTATTCTGTGAAACAGGGTCAGATCCTCTGTGATTCATTGAGGCTCCCCCCGAAGGGCGACTGCATGCTAAACTCATGACAGTATGAGTTGGTGAGTTGACGGCTTATTTACAAGCATCATCCCTATACAATGGCTGTAAATGGGTAGGAAACGTGTAGCTTTAAAATGTTAAAACCACAAATGTAATAAATATCTCAGTTCGATGTCAGTGGGTTAATACTGAGAAGGTAAAACAGAACTTCAGATGTTCTTTTTTTCCCCAAAGCCCAACTAACTTCACAGGCAGAGGATGTCATAGAAACAGTTTATGAATAACCTGTTTCAATAACAGGATTTGTGGTAACACTACCGCAGCTGCTCTTCCAACAGTTTGGCTTACATGTATGCATGTACGCACTTCACCCAGCAATCAAAATACATACTTTGCGTAGTGTGGTAACTCAACATGCAAAATTTCCTCGGTGGGCTGCAAATCCCTAATTAATGACTTTCACAAGTCATTAAAGTTTCCTAACCTTTTTGCATAATTGTTGTTCTTACTGTCCTTTCTACCTTACAGTGTCTCAACACAGATTATTTTCTAGAAAGCTAGGAACCAGGTGGTGTTTCTGGGGAAAAAGAACAACTAAAAATATTTCTATACCGTATTCATTCAGTGGCAGTGTCTTGTACTGTATTAAATGAGATTATTGATCTAATGTAACTTGACATTTTACAAGAACACAAATCATCAGCCCAAAACTGTCATAAAATATGAAAGAGCCTATGCCAGAACTAGAAAGCAGTGCAGAGCGATACCATGCCAATTAGATGTGTCCATTTGTGTTACACGTAGTGGAAGACCACATTTTCATCCTCCCTTCTAGATAAACCATCCATACTATTTATGAATGAGAGACTGAAACTATGATTTGTTCAGCCTGTTTATCAAGAATAGTAAGACCAAAATTCTTCCAATTTCCTGGCATGAAGCATTACTTTTTAACTTAGCAGGAGCTTCTGGGCTACTCAGTGCAATTAAGGTATTACAATCGGGCTGGTATCTTCTGAAAATATTTGCCACTATTTCCATTTTGAGTCTCTAGTAGTGACGAAAGGCAGCAATGATCTTCTGGAGTGGCCACATAAATGTAAAAGATAAGCTTTGGTAACAAGTTTCAACCACTAACAGCCAGACTGAATTTGAAAGGTGAGCCTAAAGTTAAAATATCATCCACCTCATAAGCCATCTGGCTGCATTTTCTTTCCTACTTATTTAAACACAGTTTTGTACAGGGTATTCTTTTTTTGGGTTTTCCCATTCAACATGGACAGACTTGCCTCCTTTTCCCAGCGCTTGACCCCCCCAATTTCCTGGAGGGATGTGGTCTGACCCAGCTGTTGCAGATCCCTAGGGGTGGCAGGACTGAGAGGGATGAATTTGGCGGCCTTTCATCACAGATCTCCTCTCCTACAAAACCCATCTGTGACAGGTTGCTGATGACTCCTGCTACCGTGATTCTCTGGTTCTGGTGCAGTCATGTGTTCAAGTGTAAACTGATAGGCCACTTGGGCCTCATCTATCATTTGATTTTCCTGCTTTTTGGGCATACTGGGAAATTAAAATCTACTTACTCAAATCATACTATGGAAGGAAGGAATATAGGGTTAAGCTGACTAATGTGGTAGCTGACTGGCTGCATCTTGTTAGTGAAAAAAAAAAGTATCAATATTTGATGTATCACTTGTGTCCCTTCCACCTTGTTTCTATTAGACATCATATTTCTTGTATCTATTAGTTTACCTCCAGGAAAAAAAAAATAATATAAAAGATTTATCTTCATTGATATCAATCTAACTCAATCATAGGAAAGTTTGAGTGCTAAATTAGGCATACACTTGGGATTTCTACATCAAAAAAACCCAAAATACTCATAATCCTCTACTTCACATAGGGTTCTCCTTTCAAAAACAGATGTAACTCATGTAGCCATCTGAATCTTGTTTCCTTTTGAAACGCCTATCTGTATAATTATACCAAGTCACACAGCTTTAATTCTCCCCTAACTGAAGTCAGTAGCAAAACTTCCATTGCTTTTAACAGAAAAGGAACAGCTAGTACCAGCGCTAGTTAAAGTATACAGAAATATTTTAGCTGGTTTTAGTGGAAAGTGGAATAAGTCCCCCTTCTCTATCTAAAATTCTGACCTGTTTAGTTTGATCTTTTACCAGAGATGTTTTCCTGCAGCTGGTATCCAGTTTACATTGGTTAAGATGTGCCAAATCTCGATTGCTGGTTACACCAAGTAACCTTGCCTGTCATGAGAAGGCAAAGGAAATGGTGATGTCTAGCATTTCAGTCCTTCCTCTCATTATTAAATTAAGTATCTTCCTAATAAAAGGAGGCCTGATTCAAAGGCTGCTGAAATCTGTGGAAAGGTATCCACTGAAAAGGGTTTTAAATAAGGTCTACTATTTTGAAGGCAATTGACTCACATGCAGCCGTTTCTTCGTGATGCATATTTGCAGCTGGGGCTAATAATAGTCTTTAATGTTCTTTCTGATAAATCTCTTGTAATATGTTTAATATGTCCAGCGTTAACTTAAATTTCAAGCATTAAACGTGTTTATCTCTACTGGGAGATCAACTGTAAACACATAAAAATGCTGTGACTATTTAACCCCTGCAAACTAAGATAACTTTTCTGTACGATCAAAATCTGGAGACAATTATTCCCTTCTTTAGCCTTTTGATTGAAAGAAGTTTATATTGGACCTTGAGAATGGTCTTTATCAGGCTCTCTGATAGATACTGTCATTCTGGTTCTTTGCATTTCTTTTTTTTTTTTTTTTGGCCATCTCTAGATACTGTATTATCTGCAAAAATTGCATACCAATGGAGAGGAGTTTTGTACATATGCTAGTCATCAACATATTATACAACACAAATTTTACTTACAAGGAAATTTCTGAATAAAGTTTTACGTTTTGCAGGGTCAGTTCCTGCCTTCCTCTTGTATATCCATTTCTGACACAAGCAAAATCCCACTGACAACTGAGGGACAAGCCTGTAGGCTGGCAGCTATGCCTTGCTTGGTACTCTTGATACGTAAAGAGGAGGTGGGTATGACACTAGAATCTCTTCCTCCTCCTCCTCCTCCTCTCTGTAACCCATCACGTTTTGCAAAACCAGTGTCAGCTGCAAAATCAGAACTGGTTCTCTGTCCAAAACTCACTGAAGTTTTGAACTGATGGAGGGGTTTAATTTGGGCCCTCTCCCAAGGAGAAACATATTTTGAAAGTTGAACTTAAAGTCTCTTTCTGAAAGCTGTATTAGTATTAGCAAACAGTCTTTACTGTCGCTGTGGGATACGGCACTTTAAATCAGCTATTTCACGATGGAATTTTCCTCCCCTTCCTCAGAGGCTGTGAACTGTTCAATCTAAGTCAAGCAGAGCATTGGCAATACTTGCAGCCCCCTTTGGCAGGCGAACAGCAAATGACTCTCGGCTGGGATTCTGTCCCAAAACAACTATCCCTATTGGAAACCTCAGCTAAAACAAGGAGCACCACATCTGTAATCTATACGTTTCTCCTGCAGGCCTCCTAAAATAAGGATAGATAAATATAGAAACCTGCCGGGGCCAGCATGTGGGGACGAAACTTTTATTTGAAGGGGGGAGGACAGGCAGACAGTCATGTCACTGGGTTTGAGGTAAAACCCAGCCCCACTCCCAGCCTGCTGTGCAAACCTAGGTGGCCTTTGCACCTAGCTGGCTTTTCCAAGTTACCCTGGGAGAGTTACCGAAGCAGAGAAGGCATGCCACTAGTTCTGGGGTGAGGAAAGACACATCCGTGTTCAGAAGGTACTGCCTATTTCAATACATTACCACATCCCCCTCTTGAGGAGCTCACAACTCTAAGGCTAGGAGTTTAGGCACTGGAGGTTAGTTTTCTGGAAACCAGCGTCCTCCTTCTGCCTTGTGATGGTAGGAAAGTTGCTCCTCCATTTGGTACCTGTTTCAAGAAGTGTCCAGCTCGGTAGTCCTATAAGATCTCTAATATTAATTTGCAGAAAAAGATCTGCTTGGGCAAGTCTGGGCAGTATGTGCTACTCACAATGATACAGTTGCTCCAGCAGTGCTGTTGGATGCAACTTGATTAACGATAGAGAATTAAATACAGAAAAGCAGATGAGAAGAATACTCGCTTCAAAAGCAAAGCAGCCCAGACCTTATTCAGGCATGCCTGCATTGATGTTGTAGAGTTAACAGAAGACCTCTATCTGTCTTTTCACTGCTGTCCTCAACTGCAGCACCAACCCGCAGGCAACATGACTGCAATGCCAGCGTCAGTATCAGAAAGTAGCAGGAAACCCAAACAGCCCCTTTGCTCTGAAGTCTGTGAAGTTTGGGATATTGTCACGGCCTGGATTGCGGCTTTTACAATAGGAAAATCACTCAAAGGGGCTCCCAAAGAACCCAGTGATTCTAAATCATGCACAAATTGTCCACTTCATCCAGAAAAGCCACAGAAAAAATTGGCAATAATCTCTGCTTTGGAGTGAATACTTGTAAAACGAGGATAAGTAAAGCCTTCTGTGGGGTGACTGCAGGTGTAATTCATAGTGAGCCTTTTCAAACTCCAGAGGGAAGGCACTGCAAAAGTACACCACCTTACTATCTAAAAAATTGAGAGCTGAACAGATAAAAATATTTGAGACAGGGACTTCTGTGTATGAAGTATTGCACTAGAATCTGCTAGACCGAGACTTGGCACTTGCAGAGACAACCACTGGAGCTGAGGCAGGGTTAAATGTTGAATTAATACACATGATAGGTCACCGTCCTTTAGTCTTTCCTTCTCGGAGGAAGTAAATAAATGTGTCAGTTTAATCTAGCACATTAACCTTCCTCTTAATCCTACAATTTACTTACTAGGGGATTTGTATAATCTACTCAATAAATAAGGACAGTAATTATTCCTGCTACACAGGGCTGTGAGAAATACTTGCAACGAAGCTTGAAGCCGGATTTAAAAACTGTTTTGGTTTTATTAGAAACACAAAACTCTGGCCAGGTTTCCTGGAAAATTCCACGGGGCCCAGTGCAGGTGGAAGCTCATTTTCTGTATGTGTATGTGTTTGCTTAGCCAAAGGGTAGATCTAGGGTTGCGCATGGTCCTGAATACCAGAGAGGAAGAAGCTCTAGGAGCATACAGGAAGAACAGCCACGTGCTTCACAGAGGTCCAGCCACTACATGATCCCACCAAGAAGTCTCACGGTGGAGGAAAGCATCATGGCCCCATCCATCCCCTATCTGCTAGCAGGCGGTGTTGCCTTCTCTACACATCGAAGGCCATCTGCTGTATTAGAGCTATTTCTTTAACTTCCCTTTCAGGAGAGGAAATCAGATGTGACTTGAATGATCAGAAATCTAATAAAGATAATTAGCAGGACTACAAGGGAAAATCCTACAGGACTTCAGTGATTCCCTTGAACAGAAAGCACTTTTCCTCTCACAGCAGTGAGTGAAACCATTCCTTCCCTGAAGATGAAAACGTCTTTCAGAGTTTCCCAGGGCACATGGAAATTAACACGGTGCCATTTGAGGGCTCGGTACATCAAGAGCAGCCTTTGCATTTCCTTGAACTCCTGCTTTCCTAGATTATATAGGAGGGGCAAACTCTTCACTCTTTCCTGAACACTGGATAGCACAGGCATTGAGCAGCACCTGCCCCATTGCAAACACATTCAAGATCAGCAACTGAAAAGAAAGAAGTCCTACCTCCTGGAGAAATCTTTTTGTTATTTCCTGTTGCTAAAGTTGTGTTTGTAGGTATGGCAGAGAGGTCAGGTTTTACACATGTGATCATTGTAGTCACTTTTTGTTGATCTGATTTTCAGAATCTGATAGATTCCCTGAACACACACTCCCACACAAAGTTGATTTGGGAAGCTCAGGGTGAAGGGACATTTGGACACTTCCCATTATTCATGTTGCTCCAAGTATCTACGTTGAATACACATGCGTGGAGGACTCCTGGCTGCCCACATTCACGTCCATCTGTTCAGATGGCAGGGTGCCCACACAGAGAGTAGCTGGACTTTTGTCCCAGGGTACAGGTATTCTGCAATAGGGGGGTCACTCAGGCCACACTTTAAACAATATTAACACCACCTCTTCAGCACGACAGCCTTCCTAGTGGGTAATTAATTGAGCTTCCAGCAGCGTCTGTCAGATGTTTGCAACAAGGTCGTTTGCTTGACTAAGCAGCCATGATTGATACTATGCACTTCGATTCCTATCAGGTCTGAAGGGTGGGGGACTCGGTTGTATTTCAGATGATTACGTATGAATCAGGCTACAGAGTGCTCAGTTCCTTTACCAATGTATGTGTGCAGCAGACAACAAGGGAAGTTAGTTTTGAGCTGGGCTTTACAGAGACTGGAAGTCGAGCCCAGTGCAACCGGTTGGAATTCAGTGGAAGAAGTCTCAGTACAGAAGGGAATCAAAAATGTTTAAAGTCATAAATTCATTCACGGTAAGGAAATTCACGGAATTGTCGGAGTTGAAAGGGACCTCTAGAGATCATCTAGTCCAACTCCCCTGCTTAAGCTGCTTTCAAAACTCTGTGCAGAAGAGGCATCTTTTCAGGGACTGTGGTGATATATAGGGGGTTATTTTAGTGGGATGTCCTACACTGCCCTGCACTATGGCAAGACAGTGTCTTGTAGGTGGGCTATCCTAGCCCTCCTCAGCTCACAATGCTTTCAAATACTTCTGTAGGTAATGTGGTAGACTCCCGTACAGTCTTTTACATCGAGGCATCAACTATTTTAATAATAACTCCTCAAAGTATCAGCTATTTTTACTATTATTTAAAGACCTAAGTAGTTTTCTCAACATTTAGAGCACCTTCTGGATGCTTTCTAATTATTCTTTCATACCATCAAAAAAAAACCAACCCAAAACCAGACCCTGGTGTGCTTTATGAAGCATAGAAGAGAGATAGTTGGCTCCGGATATGTGTGAAGCCACCCGTGATAATGCTCTAACACACCCACTGCTCATCTCTCTTTTGAAGCAAAACCAAGTTTGTGAGTTGTATCAGCTAATCCATTTAGAAGCCCTTTTATGACTGTTATCAGCAGTTAGTTTTGCCTTTAAGTGGACCAAACAGAGGGCTGGGACCTAGGTCAACCAACCAACCAACCAACCAACCAACCAACCAACTAACTAACTCTGAAGAGTACCAGGAGGTTATTGTTTCCACCTTACCTCCTCCTATAGCCACATCAGAGCCCCTGCCTTAGCTGTGCCCATACCCTAAGGGCACAAATACGCCTTAACTGCCCTAAACAGCCACACCTGGGTCCTCCAGCTGTGCAAACTCCATCTATCACTCCAGGAGCCCCATTTAAGCTCTGCTTGGAGGCTTTAGTCTTCTGAGCTACTTCATAGGTGTGTTTCTGTTCTGGTTCCTGCTGCCTCAGTTTCCTTACTTGTCTTCCTAAATGGACCCTAAGGCTGCATTGCAGGTAATTTTGTGTACAGCCCTGTCCCTCATCTTTTTTTCCTGGGTGGAAAGCTTACTATAGGTAGCCCTGTTTCTAGGCTTATTTTGTGCTGTTCCTGACTGTGCTCCTTGGATGGAGCCTAGGCTAGCTCATCATGTCACCTGGTCTGGGGCCATGGGTGGATCTGGGCACTGCTACTGCCTGAGGGGTGAGGACATTGCATGGCCTGCAGTAGGGTCACCCTCAGCAGTTGGCTTGTTCCCTGGGAGTCCTGTTGTGGCTGAACATTTAGACTAACACCTAGATTTTAATGAATTGTGTTCTTAAGGAGAGCAGGCCCTGGTTTGGAGGTGGGGTTTTTTTTTTGGGGGGGGGGAGGGAAGGAATTTTTTCTTTCTTGCAGGGAAGTGAGAAGAGCGTTTCTTGTTAATTGTGTCAATAGACGATCACAGCTTGTGGAAAGGCACAACAAAAAAAGGGCATAACTCAGCATCTTTGATTTATGGGTTGTCTCTGAATGAACTTTTTAACAATAGTATTTGTTCCCATAATACCCATTAAATGCAGATGGCTGATTTATTTCCCTGATGTTCCCATCAGGCTGCAGTTCCAAACTGTGTGTGGCAGGGGGGTTACTGTACTTGCTGGGTGGCTAAAGTCACTTGCACTTTAGCCTCTTGCTGCCACCTGAGGCATATGATAATCACCCAACAATGTACTGCCTGTCATCTTGTATTGCTTAGCCGTGTGTCCTACTCAAATGCAGCCTTGTCAAAAGTCGCTTTGAATTATTAGCAGAAAGGCCACCCAGGAGACAAAGATCCCACAAGTAAGGAGTACAGCGCAAGGTATTAATTGGGCGTAACAGTGCTATCAACATGCCAAACAGCTCATGTGCAATATATGTGATAGTGTAGTAGGCTAAAGCTTGTAAGGACTGTGCATAATGTTAGCTCTAGCCAAGTAAAGGTGTTGGGTGGGTGAGAGAGTTATTTTGCCTTTCCCTGGCCAAACTCTGTAAAACCGGAGCTGCAAATCCACCAGTTCTGTGGCTTGCTGCCACAGACCCTTGAAGAAAAGGTGAAAATGACTGGGTTTAATCATCTTCAACTTATTGCTTAGTTACAATTCAGGTGGGAGGAGCACCAGCAATTGCTCCCTTGATCTCTTCAATGGACAGAGAGAGATTGACCAGACATCACTTAAATAGAGGTGTAGATTTATGGTGGGGGAAAGGGGTAAATGAGTCTCTTGTTGGAAGTGCCCAGTGCAGTGTGTGATTGTTCCATCAGGGCTGCATCTGCACAGACAACCTAGCTGAAGAAAGGCTGCTGTGGGTGTATGAAGGCATCTATAAAGGATCATGGAGGATCGTGCGTTTTGCTAAGAATGTTCTTGTAGGTTGTCTGTATTGATGTGGTGATAGCTCCTGCTGATCAGACTTACTTAGGAGGTGCAAGGGGATGTGATGAAGGAGGGGCTGTTTCACGGGTGAAGTAATGACAAAAGAATGGAAGTATGAAACCAGATACAAAGGATACCAAAACCCAACCTAATGTAAAGGAAAACAGTTTGCAATTCCTTGAGACTCTTGACATAACGGAAGTGCAAGTGACGAACTCCATAATGTTCTGGGCTGGGGAGACTGCAAACAAATTGTAATTAATACTTACTGATGGATAGTTATTGTGGTCAGCCTCTTGAATTAAAGTAACTGGGTATTTCTGTACCTGTACATGCATGTTACAAAGGCGGTAAGAACTGAAGTTTCACTATGCTCATCAATTTGGTGGTAAATAAGCAAGATAAAATCAGTTGTGAAATGTTAGTTTGGTGATACAAACCAGAGGTTTCACTGCAGCAGGACAATGGTTTTATACTTTGTCACTACTGATGAGGAGGAAAATTAGCAAGTACATTTTGCTCATCTTCATTGTGGTGATTATAGACTTTTTTCAACCTGTTCCTTCTGATGGACCCATTAAATGGGTGGCCACAATGAAGAAACATTGATAATGTGTATAATCTTTTATTAAAACTTAGGTGAGGCCAGTCCACGGTGCATGCTCACGAACAAGTTAGCTTCGTTCCCTTTGTGCAGAGAACCAGGGGAATGTTGAGGGATGGTGGGTTACAAGGCTGTGGCTTATCTTCAGATGAATGTGGAGGAGGGGGAGGGATGGTGGTGTTTGGATTTGGGATGGGGAGGTCACTCTCCTTGCACTTTCCTCAGTCCACATTAGTTCCTCATTCTGTTACAGAAATATACCTTGCACCAACTCTAAAAACTGATCAGGAAAATGGAGTAGGTGTCACTAGAGTAAAATGGTTGGGGGTATTTGATAATAATAATCTAAAAGGTACACTTCTGTAAATGGAGCTTTGCTTACTGATAGTTCCCCTCCTTTTTTTTTTTTTTTTGTGCTGAATTTCTTTAGGGGATCTCACTGTTATTGAGAGGGATTCATGAAAGGTGTAACTTCAGGCTTGGAGTAAAGGATTAAATTTGTTTTCCCATATATGCCTTCATCTGGAGCAACCAAGACCCTAAATCAGTAGGTGCTTTGGTCAAGGTCATGTAACAATTCATTGGCTATAATTATGTGAAAATAGGGATTCTGAGGTGCAGGGAGAATACTAGAGTAGCTCCTTTATTCAAGTACTCTTGTTGGTTTTGTCAATATGATATCTATTTTGAGTGTAAATGGGAACTAACAGGCTGAGTACGTTCTTCTATTATTTTTTGTGCTTGGGCTGCCTACTGTGTACTACCAAACTTGTAGCTTGTGACTTGGGGTTGAGGAGGCAGAAGTGTGTGTTTAATACTTAAAAAAGGGGAACCTTAATACTCAGCCACTAAAGTGTTTCAGTTAGTGCTATCATGCTAGTATCTAAGGTGGGGTCCTTATCTGAGGGCTAAAGGTATTATCGCTCTGGGAGGTAGGACACATATCGGATTTGAGACACACAGACCACTAGAAAGACAGTATAGAGAGCTTTCTTTTAATGTTTTAGATGTGTTGAATTGCAAGATACAAGAAAGATTATGCACTAATTTTAGGAAGCATATGATCAAAACCCCCCAAAAGTTTATTTGAATCATGTAACAGTGTATTTAAGAAATTTTTAAGCCGTGCAACTGTATGTATTTTTTTGTGAAGTGTTGATTTTTGAAAGCAAGCTAGTATATTTAGAAGAACAAACAGCATCTAGTACTATTTGGTTTTTTTAATATTCTTTGCACTGTTCCCAGTAGGGAAAGGATTTTTCTTTCAGATTTTCATTCTCTCAACTTGCTCAATGTGACCCATGAGAAATTAACTAACTTGGAATCTGGTAACAGTGCTATGTAGCTTGTTTCCTTAACTCTGTCAATTTGATAACATCATAGTTAATTGACAAGAGATTCTTGCTCTGGCCTAGGGAAGACCTTACTAATACTATTTTTTTAATAATAAACATAGACTCATAGCTGGGTCATTGTGGTTTGTCTATCAATTGAGATGCCAAACTTGCCTAAGGCAACTACCTTTTTTTTTTATTTGCATTAAACAAAGAATCTTTTGAGGCATATTTCTAAGTCTGAGACCTCACTTGCCTGAGCAAGTAAACAATGTCATATGTGCACTTTGCCCCTCTGACAAAGGAGAATATCCCATTGCTGTGTTACAACCTATTTAGCTCCTTCCTGTGGGATGTAAGACTACACAACTTTTCCTCTTATGAAGATCTCTTGTACAGTCAGAGGCAGACTCTTTCCCATTTTCCCTGTGCAGAAACCTTAAATAGCTCTTCCTGATGGATCTCCAGCATCTACCTGTTTGACCCCATGCTTTCATATTTGTTGTGAATTTAACTTATTTCATTGAGACTAAAACTTTTGGACTGTCTTCTCAAGTTGCATACCTTAAAGCCTTTTAAAGGAGTGCCTTTTGTTCTGTTTTTGGACAGAACATTGCAGAACAAGATCCCAGTTCAAGATTTAGGGTATTGTTGCTATTTTATTTCAATGTAAATACCTAAGCCCCTCAGGAGAGGAAGGGGGTAAAGGCAAGATAATTGTGCTTAAAGTACTTTGAGGCATGTGATGTGTTTAGTTCAAATCCCATAGTCTGAAACAAGAGATTTCTATGCAGAGGCATGGCTAAATTGCAGTAGAAAAAAATGCATAACAGTAGATCTTTATGTGAAAAGGCAGTAATTCCTTTTAAACTGAGGAAAATCCTTTCCATTGGAGTAAAATTTCTGAGTATATATATTCTGCCTCTTCCCTGCACCTTTACTGTAGTGTCTAAATATTTCTAGATAAAACTTTTTTTCATACAGTGCCGTGTTGTTTAGATAAGGATGTGGGCTTACCTGCGCAATTCCTCTCCATACAGTCTCTTCCTGACTACAGAAAATCAACAAACAATACCTGTCATCTCTAAAAAGAAAAGTCACTCCCAGGTTAGAGCCTGAATGGGTTAAAAATGTGATTAGAAGTCATCTGGACAACTCTGATTCACAGTAAATGAAAATCTGGCTCACTGTCTTAATCTCTTCAGAAAACATTTTTAATTCAGAGATAGCATCACTGAATTTCTTATATAATAAACTCCAAGTTCCTCATCTTCATGACAGTTATTTGAAGTAATCTTTCATTTAGGGCTATATCATAGAATGGTTCATGTTGGAAGGGACCTTAAAGATCATCTAGTTCCTACCCCCTGCCATGGGCAGGGACATCTCCCACTAGACCAGGTGCTTAAAGCTCCACCCAGCCTGGTCTTGAACACTTCCAGGGATGGGGCATCCACAGCTTCTCTGGGCAACCTGTTCCAGTGCCTCACCACCCTCACAGTAGAGAATTTCTTCCTAGTATTTAGTCTAAATCTCTCCTCTTCCGGTTTAAAACCATTACCCCTCGTCCTGTCACTACACTCCCTGACAAAGAGTCCCTCCCCATCACTCCTGTAGGCCCCCTTCAGGTACTGGAAGGCCACTACAAGGTCTCCTTGGAACCTTCCCTTCTCCAGGCTGAACAACCCCAACTCTTTCAGCCTGTCTTCAAAGGAGAGGTGCTCCAGCCCTCTCCTCATCTTTGTGGCCCTCTGCTGGACTCGTTCCTGTGCTGAGGATTCCAGAGCTGGATGCAGTACTCCAGGTACGGTCTCACCAGAGCCGATTAGAGGGGCGGAATCACCTCCCTGGAACTGCTGGCCACACTTTTTTGATGCAGTCCAGAATGTGGTTGGCTTTCTGGGCTGCCATATATGCTTATTGTCTGATCTCTCTCCTTATTATTCTCCTTAGTTCACTGCTAGTAGGTAGCTATTGACAATTCTGTATCCACATACATCCTGGAGTTTTGTTAAAGCTTTACTTTTAATATATGAAAAGTGACATACTGAAGTATAATGTATGACAGCTGTCTTTGTAAAGAAGTTGTGGAGTACCTTATTACAGCAGAATATATTTCACCTGAAAAGCCTCCTGCAATGTGGTTACCCACATAACAACTGCTTAAGTTCTCTGTGGTAATAGCTCTTTCGGTTTGCCATCTCTGACATGTAAAGAGCAATGTGGTTGCTGTAGAAAGGCAGCTGCTACTTCAGGTCCTTTTAAGGTATGTTTTAATACTCAGGCGGTGGATTTTCTTTTACTGCATCCATAGCGAAATTAAACTCTTTGAGGACTTGGGAGGCCCGAGTCAACTTGAAGGCCAAAACAACATAATATAGAACTGGTATCACAGAAGGAAACATAGATCTCCATTCCCCAACAAGCTTTAATGAATAATTAGGCAAGAAATTGCCTTCAAAAAAAACTTCCAGAATGGAAGTGCCAGGGTAAAAGAAGACTATAAATGAGTGGGTGGTTTGTTTGTTTATTTTATTCAGATACACTAGCAGTTTAGTGTGCAGTCTTCCTTCTTGCCCCAGGAATGATACGGCAGCTGGAATGTGGTACTACAGGATATTATTTCTGAAGTAAAGGAATAATGCTGGGAATGGTCATCTCTTCAGGTTCTGTGGGCAGCACCTGCAGTTAAACTGGTTTAGCATTAGTGTAAATCCAAAAGATTTGATTTGAAGTTTAAGTGGCATTAGGTGACCAATGTATCTAAACTGCTCAGTTGTAGATACGCTTAATTAGTCTGGATCAAAAGCAAACTACTTCCTTTGGATATGGAGGTAGAATGTCTTAAGTATGATAAATGCCTACAGGAGAGCTGGCAAGGGACTCTTTGTCAGTGAGTGTAGTGACAGGACAAGGGGTAATGGTTTTAAACTGGAAGGGGGGAGATTTAGATTAGATATTAGGAGGAAATTCTTTCCTGTGAGGGTGGTGAGGCACTGGAATAGGTTGCCCAGAGAAGTTGTGGCTGCCCCATCCCTGGAAGTGTTCAAGGCCAGGCTGGATGGGGCTTTGAGCAACCTGGTCTAGTGGAGGTGTCCCTGCCCATGGCAGGGGGGTAGGAACTAGATGATCTTTAAGGTCCCTTCCAACTCTAACCATTCTATGATAAATCTGCTGAACTGGGCATGTCAGGTAACAGCCTTACTGTGTATGGGAAGGAAAGCTAAGGTCAGTCTTTATTTTATCCAAAAGTTCATTTGGTAGCACAGCATCAACCTGCAAAGCATCACAGAATGAAGGTTTACCAGATGTGCTCTATTTCTGCTGGAAGGTTTTGAGCTCAGTTGGGTAGTTACTGAGTGATCTGATTGCAGTGGTCCCTTATGACTTGTATCTCTGTTCACCCTGGTTTCATCAGCCTTGCCTGACAGCGAGCCACAGTACAAAATGAATCTGAGTCAAGTGTGAGCACCTTAGTACATTTATATCAAATTAGTCAGGGAGCAGAGTGTGGAGGTTATGCTGCCTTTTGCTTTTGAGCCGGCTTTGTGCTAGTTGAGGAGAACATAAGGTACCTGACACAGTGTAATGTTAAGAGTATTGTGAACAGGTAACTGATCTGGCAACTATTATTGAATTGATATTGGGAACAAATTTTGGACTAGCAAAGCTTGTGTAGCAAACAAACGCATTATGTCATGCAGGCTGTGGCACTTTCTTTTTTTTTTTTTTATCTGACAAACAGAGCCCTAAAGCCAGAATTGCTTTATTGTCAGATCCTGGTCTGAGGGCTGTGGGTAGATAGATGGACCATGCCTTGACTGCACAGTTACCACCTGGAAAACTCCTGTGACTTGTTTGTCCAAGTCACCAGGGTTCATGTACTCATACAAATTCCTTGTGCAGATAGCCAAAATTGTAACTTATTTTTGAGCTGTTTACTTGTGTTTCAGGAAGCATAAGTTCCACCATACTTGAGGCATGGTGGCTCACAACTGAGCTTTTCCCTGGAGTAGGTACAGATACCTGAGTATCCCCCAGAACCTGCACAAATATGTTTATCTGTCTCTTCTGATAGATTCTGCTGGCAAGAGCCGAATCAGAAAGACACTTTTCCTCTTCAAAGGAAGCGGCTTCACAGGGCCAGGTTTTTTTCTCAGTTTTTTTTTTTCTCTAGGATCTTTTGAGCTTTGCTAGTGAAGATACTCATTGCTATGTCAGTTAATAATTCACTTCTCAACACTTGGCCAGAAGCTGTTGTGATTTCTATGATATCCTTACGTAAGAATTATTATGGTGCTATCTTTTTCTATTGTTTGTTTTCAGGAGGGGAGGTAGGTTTCCAATCAAAGCATGAACTAGTATGCTTACAAATCAAAATTCATCCTGTGTTGTGCTATTGTATAAGTCTTTTCCCATAATTCCAAACATAAATATGTTGGATTGCCGTATCAACTATGTAAACTGTGGACCAAAGACACAAACAGCAAAATGAAGCAAAATGCCCTACCTCCCTTTCCAGTACAATAGTAGAAGCATCATTTGGTGGAAATGACAGAGTTCTTTATCATCCTGGCACCAGCAAGTGTTTTTATAGAAAACAAAGACTTATATTTTTTTTTTAAATAAATACTTCTCCCTTGCCACTTACTAGGTTTCCAGTACTGCATGTGCAGCATACACAAGCAGTCCTTAAGGGAACAGGAAGTTTTTTTTATGAACAAGAATTCAGATTTTCAAGGACTTGGACCCATGTACTTTTCAGATATGCTCAGCAATTCTTGCAACACTCCAAATCCTCTTTTTTTAAATGACATTTGAAACTTAATTTGGTGTCAGTGGTTACAGATATTAGAATTTTTTCAGAAAATGAGTGTCCATTTTTCTAGTAAGAAACTTTCTGAATTGGAGTCCTTTCAACTCCAGGGTATACAGATTTTTATAATAACTCTTCCTCACCAGAATATTCTAAAATAAAAAGGAAAAAGAACATTTCTGTTCAGAAGAGTAATGACTGAGTTTTAAAAATCAAAGATAGAAGTTGGCACCAACAATTCATAATATTTTGGGATTATTCCCTGAACACATTTATATTCTAATAAATTTATTTTGGTTTTTCTTTTCTTTCAAGCTCTGTCCTCTTTTTTTGCTTATTGTTGGAGAAAAGCCACTAAAAGTTAAAGGAAAAGAAGCATGCCAAGTAGTAAAAACAACTCTGAGCGGAACCTCTATGACTTCTCTTGTGCCAAAAAGTCCATTACAACTCTGGAGCTGGTGGTGAAATAACTCTTTATGTTGCACTATTCTCATGCAGCTACTAAAATTCTTGTTCATTTTAAGAACTTAACACCTGCTCCACCTTCCGTGAGCTTCCAAGATGGTTTGCCAGACACATGTGCTCAAGCATAGGCAAGAATATACTGAACTGACTGGAGAGCCATACATTGGCCCAATAACAATAGCAGTCAGATCAATATGAAGTTAGAAGTACTCATGAAATGCCTCCTTTTCTGTTTTTCTCCCCTATATAAATTGCTTGTCAAACAACTTAATGTTTGTGGCAAATTTTACTTTGTTTGTACAGCTGGAAGGATCACCACATGAAAGAGGGGTTTTCTTTGAAGGTAGGAAGGACTGAAGGAGGTTCAAAGATAACTAAGATCAATATTTTTTAACTTCGATATCTAAATTTTGGCTACTATGTTTTACATCAGATTTGGTGAATGCCTGCTGAATTTATCAAAATGGGTCATTTAGTATACTTGAAAAACATTCCTATGCTTTGATTTTGATATTTTGCTATAAAAACCTTGCTCTATATGCTACCCCTTTTCTGTGAGGTGTCAGCATTGAAAATACAGACTCAAGCTGCTTGATTGTTCAAGGACTGAAACAAGCTCTAAGGTTCCTCAGAAACAGTTCTTTATTAATGTTTTTTTTGAACCTGGGAATATACATACACACATGGTGGGTAAGTCAAATATGAGAAGAAACTTCTTTACGGTCAGGGTGACAGAGCACTGGAACAGGCTGCCCAGGGAGGTTGTGGAGTCCCCTTCTCTGGAGATTTTCAAGACCCGCCTGGATGCAGTCCTGAGTAACATGCTCTGACATGCTCTGGGCAATCCTGCTTCGGCAGGGGAGTTGGACTAGATGATCTTTATGGTCCCTTCCAACTCTAAAAAAATTCAGTGAAATTCAGTAAGACAGCTCTAGGAATTAACCTAAGGAACAATGTTGCTTAACTTGAGAGTGGCCCTGAAAAGAAGGACTTAGGAGAGTGTTTGTCGTTGAGAAGCTCAATGTGAGCCGGCAATGTGTGCTCACATACCAGAAAGCCAATGGTATCCTGGGCTGCATCAAAATAAGGGTGGTCAGCAGGTTGAGGGAGGTGATTCTGCCACTCCACTCTCATGAGACCCCACATGAAGTGCTGTGTCCAGTTCTGGGGCCCCCAGCATAAGAAGGACATCGACCTGTTGGAGTGAGTCCAGAGGAGGGTTATGAAAATGATCAGAGGGCTGATGTCTTCTATGAAGACAGGCTGAGAGAGTTGGGGTTGTTCAGCCTGGAGAAGAGAAGGCTCCAGGGAGACTTTATAGTGGTACTTACAGGGGGCCAACAGGAAAGATGGGGAGGGACTCTCTATGGGGGGGGTGTAGTGATAGGATGAAGGGTAACGGTTTTAAACTGAAAGAGGGGAGATTTAGGATTAGATATTAGGAAGAAATTCTCTACTGTGAGGGTGATGAGACACTGGAACAGGTTGCCCAGAGAAGTGGTGGATGCCCCATCCCTGGAAGTGTTCAAGGCCAGGCTGGATGGGGTTTGAGCAACCTACTCTGGTGGAGGTGTCCCTGCCCATGGCAGGGGGTAGAAACTAGGTGATCTTTAAGGTCCCTTCCAAATCCAACAATTCTATGATTCCGCAAGCACCTGAATGTCTCTGCCCTGGTCTGTGGCTGGGATGTCACTTGCTTAGACAACTTGCCATGTGTAAGGTGCACTGCTGACAGCTGTAGCAAGCACCCTCTTCCTACCTCCTTTTCTGTGTTGGCAAATGCGGAACGGAGACATATTACAGCCTTGCCTTCTGCAGGACACTGTAATAGCCCCTCTGCAAACTACTTGTGAGGCAGAGAAGACATGGCCAAGATGAGCAGGAGCCGGGTAGCCAGTCTTTACCCTGCCACCACCACTAGGAACTGGTCTGGTGTTGGTTCTAGGACTTGAACAATGTGATATTAGAGGATAATATCTCCTATAACGCTAAGAAAGGGACATTCCTTATGTCTCTTAGGAGGAAGCTGCTGATGCTAAGGAGAACCTGTCCATCCCAGGAGCTGGGCAAGTTCTACTCCTGGAGTGACGGAAAGCTCCCTTCCTGAGTCCAAAGGCCTTGCTTCAGGTGAGGATGCAGAGAACATCTGGCAGGCATAGAATGATACACCCATGAAGGTGTTAAGGAGACTCAAAGGCTTAACAGACAGAAGGAGAAAATATGAAGTATGGATTATAATGGGAAACCAGATTATGGACCCACTGCAAAGATGGGGTAGGTGGAGAACTTGACAGTAGAAATTAATTATAAGAATTTCCTGTTTGATCTCATATGTATTGGAGGTGACCAATTGTGAGGGGGTGTCTTGATAAACATCAATGGCAGAATATTGCTTTCACTGGTTGCATTCAGTGTCCCATCCAGAGCTATGTGAAACAGCATGGCAGTGGAACTATTTGCAGCTGAGAACACAATGTACGCAGGGAGGTGACATGCCACAGAAGCAGTTCTGTGACAGCGGATGTGGATAGCTTGGGATGTATGGCACTGACATTTGATGATAGTGTGAATTCAACTGTCAACCAGCTTCACAAGCTGTCTTGACATTATTTTTTTCTTCAAAAAAAATCAATAAATGGAAATATAGAGGAGTGTAAGGTAGAGGAACTTAACTGGCTAAAATACAGAATAAGCTAATGAGTCATACCAGTGATTTAAACGATGTGCCAGCACTCATGGAAAAAGTACAGAAGGCCTTAAATAGTCATTGGAAAAGCTGAGGCTGAAAAATACTCAGTAGTGTAAACAGACTGCCCCTATGAATCTGAAGACATGCAACTTTTCAAACCTGGTAGCTCAAGGTGGGTGATGAACTCCACCTTGGATTACTTGATTTAAGAGTAAGAATCATTGATAAATGCAAGGGAAAAAAAAGTTGCTATTAAAAAAAACAACCAACCAACCTTGGAATTATTATTAGTTTTTAAGCAGACATTGGTAGAAGTGGATGTACAAAAAGGTTCTGTTAACTGTTTCTTCTGATGGATGTTTCTTGAAATAAAGTGTAGGTGCCAACCAGGTAATGCAACTTAAGGACTGGTGGCATAATGACTTTTCTGGCATATTGCGAAGTATCAGTGAATTGAGCTTAAAGATTGGGATGTCTGGTTTGTTAACTGAATAGATGAATCCATACCTATATAATGCCACTGCATGCAGAGTCCTCTGAAGAAATCTTAAACAAGGAGAGGTAGGTGCTCACATTTTTTCAGGCATGTTCTCACCCTGCTCAGAGAAGAAAATTTCTCTGCTGCTGCTGTGGGTGAAAATGGACACCTCAAATGATGCACGTGAACTACTTTATGGTGAAGTATTTCTTACAAGGGGGCAAAATAGAAGGGACCCTCCACTCCCATTCTGTAAAATGAATGGTGTCCTAACCAAAAGAGAAGACTCTTGGGGTTATGCTGTCATGAAGTGGGGTATGAACAGTTTGAGAACTGCACGAGTTCACTGTGTGTTTGAGTAGCTATGGAAATGATCTGGTAGAATTATGGAGCCTTTTTTCTATTGCAAATAGAGTATTGCTGTGCTGACACTTATTTCAGAACAGTCCCATCTTAAAGATTCTTAGTTGTCCTGGTTTGAGGTAAAACAGAACTAATTTTCTGTTCAGTAATTTTCCCTTGTTAGCTGGGCCTCTTCTAACTAACTAAACTCTGAAATTAACGGCATATTGTTCAGAAACTGCTCGCTCTCATAGTGATAAGACCTGATAATACCCAGGAATGGTATGCAGAGAGGCCCTTGCTTATACTTATTGCTATAACAACCAAGGTCAGGTAAATTTGTTATTTGCCCCGTTGGAGGGTCGGAAGCGGAAAAGCGTAGAGGGGTCACACCTGTAGGGAGGAGCGGACAGGACAGGTGACCCAAAACTGACCAACAGGGTATTCCATCCCATCTGCATCATGCTCAGTATAAAAGCTGAGGGATCAAAGGGTCATCTCTCTTCCTTCAATGGCCGACATCTGAGGAGGACCCTGTCTGTTCGTCTGCCTTTGATCCCGATCCGAGCAATCCTGACTCCAGATCCGGAATCCAGCTCCTGTCCATCACCGAGTCCAGCCTGGGACTTTTCCCTTGTGCCTGCCGGTGACGTGATCATCACCCTGGGAGCTTGATACGGTTTTGTATATACTGTATATATATTTTTTTTTTTTCTTTTTTTCTTTTTTTTTTTATTATTTATTATTTCATTATTTATTAATATTTTCATTAAAGTAGTTTAGTTTTTTCTAAACTCATATTTTTTTTTATCTCTTCCTCTCCTCTCTTTTCCTTAGAGGGGGGGGGAGGGGCCATCTGTCGCTCTGATTGGTTAATCTGGTCAAAACCACGACATTAGTAAAATGGACAGTTAAAAGCTCTTATTCATGCTAAGGAATTAATAATTGCTGGACTTCACCATATGTGCTGTAATTCTTTTAATAGCTTCATTCCGTTATCAACTATTTATTAAAAAGATTTCACCACAGATACAGGCTTTATGGAGATTACTGTGCACTATACTTAATTACCAGATGTTCAGTATGTTTACAGTATATCTGGTATTCAAGTAAATTTCTCTGTGTGAAAACCATCTAAAATGAACAGTTAAAATACCACTGTAAAGCTCTGTATTATAATAAGTTGAAATGGAAATTCCAGCTGGGCACTGTTATGAAACTAAAACTATAAAGAATTTCACCCTTACTGCAAAACAACATTATTAAAATCCAGTGAAAATGTGTTTTGCTCTCTGAATTTACCTTGTACATTCATTCCATCAGATAAACGGTCACCCATGTGATTTTTGTATTCTTTTAGTTTATTGCTGTCTTTCATCAAAACTATATAAACTCAACTGTATGCTTAAATTTGTAACCAAACTTCAGAGTTTTATAGTTAAGGGGTTTAAAACTGAGAGGTGCCAAAGCCAAGGGCAAGTGTGTTATGTTGTCTCGGTTCCATTATGTAGCTTCCTTAAAATTCTGTTTCCTGTGCAATTTTTTATTACTCATTAGCTTGCATTTTTATCCCTTTTAGGAACCTGTGACTAGCAAAGATCTCCAAGCCTAAGGCCAGTCTGTTGTAAATTCACCTCACCACTTTAAAAGTAGAGAGACTTTTATCTTCATGTCTCAAGAAGCTGGCTGATCTAGAATCTTTCTTTCATTTTCTGATTTTGAGTCTAGTTTTATTCCTATTTTGTATCACTTTGTACTGGGTTGACATTGTTTTTCATTTAAATGATGCTTCTCCTTCCCTATTATTGATCTTGAGCAATTATGCCTTGTAGGCTCCCTGTTGAGTCTTACTTAATTCCAGGCTAAGCAAGTCAAGCTGTTTTCCAGTCTACTTTCTATTCCTCTGCTAACATGTTTTTCTGTTTTTCATCTTCATATGACCAGAACAGCACACACATATTCTGCATGAAGTCTCATGAGTGCTCTTGTAATAAATTTTATAATTCTTTTTCAGGGAAACATTAATGGATCCCAATATATCTCTCCATAGCTGCTGCATATCAGCAATTCATAGTCAACTTGTGGTCAATTAAAATAACCAGATGACTCTGTTCTCTGCATTTCTACCTTAAGAGCCCCTAGTTTGAATCCAAAATACTTGTCCCTACATTCTTTATATATGATATAGCACTCTGTATTTCACCCCCTCTCTCCAACGCCACCAAACACAGCTCAGTGTACTCTGATTTCTTCCCTCCCAAATGTGCAGCTGTGTGTCAAACTGTTATTAACATTAAATTTGTCTTTCTGCAATTATCTTTCTATCACGCTTGCACAAAGTCAGCTCTGAAGTTTCAATGACTCCTTGCCAAATACATCTGTTATTCATGTGCTGCAATACCTGAATCCTACCTGCAGTACTGGATTTTCCTCCTAGTTTTGCCTGCCACAAATAGGGCCTGAACAACCCAAATCTTAGCAGAGCTTAATTTTCTAATAACAGTAATATGCATTTCTGCCTATATCCAGCTCTGTGTTTCTGTCTATGTTTGCTTCTGGCAGTAGCAGATCCATCCCATTGCTTCAGCAAAAATTCTTTTACAGATCTCTTCCAGTGTGAACCTCAGCTGGTCCATTTTTAATGTTGCCCCTTCTTACTACTTTCAAGCCCAACACACGAGTAGCAGACAGTGCTATCTAACCTCTTTTTACTTATTTCTGTTTTCTGTGAACTTCAGCGGCCTGGATCTGCTCTTGATGACACCCAGGGAATTTTCACTGTTGACTTTAAAGGGAATTGAACTAGGACCTTGGTTAGCAGTGCCCCATGGTCTATACCCACACCACAATCCCTTCAGCCTCTGGTGTGATTATTCCTCCATCAGCTGCGTAAGAAGGGCGTGAGGGTGAAAGTCGGGGCACTGCATTTCATCACTTTCCTGTAGGCTTCTCATACACATAATAGGCTTCTTCCCTTGTCACAACTTTATTAAAAAGGTTATCACCATAGATACAGCATCTAAAGGGATTATCACATAGTAAATGTAATTACATATTTCTCAGCATGTTGCCTGTGTTTGGCAGTGAAACATAATAGACTTGGTCCTTGTTGTGAGTATCTTCCAATGTGACTGCTGCAAGTCTCCAAAGTATCAAATTACCTGAAATAAAAGACTGAAGAAATCAATGTATAGAGGCATGGCTAAATTCTTACTAGCTTGTGTTCCAAACACTTTAGCTTAAGGTCTTATATTTGCTTTGCAGCGGATGTGGAAGCAGTGTAAACACACTTTGGAGGAATTATTTGTCTACATCCCAGTAGGATAACAAAGACAAAAAAACCAGAAAAAATATTTAAAAAAAAAAATGATTCTACAGTGGCTTTTTGTTTGTTTTCTGGAAAAATCTCTGTAGTTCAAGCTTCTATGAGCATCGTTTAATGTCTAGGATTGGCAAGACTATGCTGTTTCTAACAGGATGCAGGTGAGCTGCTGTTGAGAAATGAGGTAGCGTGCTACTTGTGACAGAGGGGCCAGGCAGGGTGGTGTGGACATGGAGTTATTAGGATACTGGCAGGAGCAGTAAGGAGAAGTAGTGTTTTGAGAAGTTAGCCAGGATGTTACAAGAAATTTGGAAGTGCAGCTGGAGCAGAGGCTTGTATACTCGCGTACATGCTGGAGGATGTGAAGAGGAAGAAGCCGGCTGAAGAACGGGACAAGGCACAAAAGGAAAATGTGAAGTGTAGGAAACAGAGGAGAGGAAAACGTGAAGGGGGGTTGTCAGGGGATGAACGGTAAACTGGGCAGCTACTGATCTAGACTAGCTGGGGCACGGGACGGTGCAATCATGGCAATATCCAACTCTCTACCCTGCTAAGGGTGAAGTGCAGGAGAGTTATATTCACCCAAGTTACGGCAGCCAGCTGTGTGAAGTGATATGTATCATGGAAATGATCACCTCAGAGTTTGTCTCTGCAGCGCTCTCAATTGCACACTGAGTTAAGCGAGGTACGTGTTTTGCACAGGGTGGGAGAATGTGAGCTTGTCAAAGCAAGAATGGCTGTAATTAGTTCACTGGGAAAAAAAGACCCCTCTGGGAGGCAACTTCCTCCCTGCCTCACTAAGAAATAGCACGAGATTTGCTCATTTCTGCATAAACTGGGAGTGACGTGGTGACTCATGCTGTACGTGACACCCAAAGCCAAGCTGCATGTGGCATAAATGACAGCAGAACAGGCCCCGTAGTGTTTCAGGCTTCACGAGCTGGGAGAGCCTGACAGCTTTCTCTAAGGCTAATTTAGTGGTTTCCTTCCAAACTGTCAAGTCTACATTTGTATGTACAACTCTCCATTTCCAAGGCTATGATGGGTATTTTAAGTGTCTGTAGGAGGCTGCATGGAATAGAAATTCTTTTGTATCAGTGGTTCCTTGTGGCTAGCTTTTTTTCCCCTACCTTTCCTTCTTCTTTCGTGTTTAGTGTGCTCTAGTCGCCACTCCTAAGATCTGAGGCTTCGGCTGCAGTAACGTGGCCTCTAACTAAAAATCATGAAGCTTTTGATTTATTTTTGTCAGCATGTGCTTAAATTGTATGTACTAAACATGTTCATCTTACCATTTCATTGTTCATTGTCCTTAAGCCCTCACTCAAAACTAGATTGTTACCCACTTCCACACGGCTCCATTTCACCGTCTCTTCTTGGTGTGGCATTAAGGACAAACAAGCCTGAGAGACATTTATCCCTTTTTAGTTTGCCCTTTTCCACCACTCCCAAGAGCAAAGGAGGAATGAGAGCAGAAGGCAGTCAGCATTGCTATAGATGAAAAAGTAGGACACCAGCCTCCTCCCAGCCTTTTCCCATTTGCTTTCCGTGAAAGAACCATTATTTTACCATTTGCTCTTTCACTCCTTCAGAAGCAACAAGCACACAAGAATAGGGGCCACTGGATTTTATTGGCTGATGGTTTGGTGAGGTTTTTTTGGGGGACCTTTTGTCATCTTCATGCATTTCAATGCACTAGCTCTCCAGGACAGTGCGTTCAGGAATCTTGTACTCAAACCTTACCTTAATGGAACACCTACTTGCCTGTTAGCCAGGGTGACAGAGGTGTTTCTGTTCTGTGTTCAGTGTAATGGGTCTCAGCTGAGTAGAGCTGCCTTTGCAAGGTTGGAGAATAGAATATTTTGTCCAAAGTCTCCCTGGAAATGTCTACAGTTGAAGCCTTGACTTATATTTGCACACTACAAAGAAACACTGAAAAAGTCACGTCTTGCTCTTATTTGCTACCATCTGTTTATATTTCCTGTCAAACACCTTGTATAGTAACTTAACAAAAAAAACCCCACACAACTGTCAAGCATTTGAGAGTACAAATGATAGGCATGAAGCCCCGATCTCATTGGAATTAACGCAAAACCTCCCTTTGGCTTTTGCAGTTAGGATCTTGCATCAAAAATGTGGTAACAATTAGAAATGACTGTGCTCCCTTTACCACCTTACAGTTCTTACATTACATCTCAACTCAATGTCTAATGCAATTGAATTTGATGCTGACCTGAATTAAACTATTGTATCGAATTATATTATATCAGACTTTAAAAAGCCTTCTAGATCCAGTACTTGTCTTGGATTTAGAACAAACTACTTGCAATTTTTCCCTGTAGCCTGAAAAGAAGAAATCTTCCCATTATCCTTATATGCTTGCATCTTGAATAGCTCAGTTATTTATATAAAGAAGTTTCTCCAAAAGGAAATTGTGTGAGCTCTGGAGCTACTTTTCCACCCTGTGTTGCAATAAATCTTCCAACTACTCACTAACTTCAAGGTATCACTCCTATAGGAATATAAAATGCATATGTTTGAAAAAAAATAAATCTGATTAATCCACTGATGCTGTATTTCTTGAAATATTTTCCATCTTGCTTTGTGGCAAGATGAAAGAAAATTATACCACTAGGTGCTCCCTCAACAGAATTGTTCATGAACATAGTTTAAATGCCTTAAATCCACACACATACATTCAACGCAACATCAGCCAAGTGTCAAAACAGTTTAATTGCTTTTTTTCACAGCTTTGATCATACTTGTGCTTTACTGGACTGTTCACATTTTCTGTTATAATCACTTGTTATCTTTCCATAGAGTTCTAACAAGTACTATCTTCATAAAGATTTTTGTCACTCAACTTCCCTATTTTGTTTTTAATCTGCTAAATGAGCATTTCCTTCCTTTAGAAAAACAAATAAATCAAAAGGGTCAGCTTTCTTTTGTATCCTGAAACAAAGCTCTTTTTGTTTTATTACTGCCCTGTCACTTATTATCCACAGAAAGTTCGATATCTGTGATAACGATTTTTACATGGAATAAATTACATGTTCATCCTCATGAATAAAGCCCCTGTTATTGTGCAGTTAATGTTGGTTGCAAACTTTGTTAATGCCTTACAAATATTTTCAGTAATAACACGTCATGCTTTATTTATATTTCCTAGTGGGCTAGAGAGAAAGCTGTCCTTTAAGGACTCAGTTTAAAAAGGGGCATGATTGGTGTTATCCAAAGAGATTTTAAACATAAATCTTCCTACTCTCAATTAAAAGGTATGACATAATTCGTTGCTGAGCTTGCCTCCTATTTATGGTATTTACATGAAACGTAGCACATAGTGTTTGCTTTAAACAATAATTATGTATGCTTCATCAAGTCAGAGCACAATAATGTATGTGCAGTGTTTAAGACACAGTTTTCTCTTTAGATGCATTATAACCTCTTTGGCATGGTTTTTTCCCAGTGTATATGTTAATCGCTAATAATGGCCCTGATCCAGGAAAGCTTTTAAGCATGCACCTAACTTTAAGCAGGTGATTGCATTCCTGAAACTCGCTGCTCTTTGGTGGTTTGTGCTTTAAACAAACACTCTGTTCACTGCCCCAAATCTTCTCTTTCCTGACCTCATCTTCCTTGTTAGCAAGGATCAGGTCCAGCAGAGCACTTCTCCACAGTTGGGTCCTCAGTCTCCTATATCGGGAAGCTGTTGTTGATGCACTCCAGGAACCTCCTGGATTGCTTATGTCCTGCTGCATTGCCTTTCAGCAGGTACTGAGGGTGGCTCAAGCTTCTCATGAGGGATATGGCATGTGAATACATGGGTTTTTTTTTTTCAGTAGTCTGAAAATGGCTGTTTCTTGACCAGACAGCCCATAGCAGACACCCACCACCACGTCTTCTATATTCATCTGCCCTACAATCTTGACCCCTAAGCTCTCAACTGGCTTATTGTTTCTCCCAAGCGGAGCTCCATGCATTCCTGCTGCTTTCTCACACACAGAGCAATTCCCCCTCTTCACTTTCCCAGCCTGTCTTTCCTAAAAAGCCTGTGTCCAGCCATTGCTGCACTCCTGTTATGTGAGCTACCTCACCACATCTTTCATGTGCCCAATGAGATTGTAGTCCAGCAATGGCACACAGACCTCCAGTTCCTCCTGTTCATTACTCATGCCATGTGTGTTAGCGCACAGGCACTAGCCATAGACTATTCACAGAGCTTGCGCATAGCCTGGTTGCCGATATATATATGCAGCTAAGTACATATAGTTTTATATGTATATTTGGGCTCTTTTATCAGATGAAGTGATTTTTCTGCTAGGTTGCTGGATCAGCTGTCTTGCTGCTAGTTGAAAATGGCACTTGATAGGGTCTAGAGTCTAAACTGGAAATTTTAACTAGATTAGAGTGTCATTCAAGAATAACCAGTTAATGGCAGAGTTCCAAAATAGGAGGTAGATCACTTAGTAAAATCAATCCAAGATGAAATACCTCTGCTGAGGCAGTACCACAATTGCTTACATTTGCACTGCTTTCTTCTTATATTCCAGTTAAGCAAAGAAAACTGTCAATTAAAAAATGGATCCCCAGCAAGTACTGGTGCCATGTTATTTTCATATAAATATATTCTGATTCCTCTCTTTTACAAATACCACATATCTAATTCTGAAAGCTTTTTTCAGGTCTGAGTTTATATTCTCAGGATGTTGGACTTGATGATCCTTACGGGTCCCTTCCAACTTGAGATATTCCACGATTCTATGATATATCCCTCAGTGTTTTGTGTGTACTGTACAGAGTCTGTTTATCTGTTCAGTGCTTTACAATTTTTTAAAGCCTTCTGGGCCTGATAATTTTTGCCTTCCTTATTTACTACTTCTTCCCAACTGACTGGAGAATGGAGGTATAATACCCGTGATCCCTTTCATGATGCAGCAGAAGGAAAACTTTCATCACGTAACGGTCAGGGCCTGCTGCCTGCCCCTGGCTATAGCTGACAAGGATCAGTGATTAGGTGCTCACTTGACTCTTCCCACTGATTTTGCTTAGTTTGTTTTCTATTTGCTCAAAGTTTGGAGCTCACGGTGTTTTGGGGGGAAACCTTTCTCTTATTTGTAATTGTCTCCCTGATTTTCTGTCTGAAATGCCCAGTAGGCGGAGGAGAGCCTGAGCCTGTTTTGTGCTGTATGTTACTTGGCTAGGTAGTGACCCAAACAAGTTGTTTAATGAGAGAGAAATTATGGAAGGAGAAGGCAAAAGAGGCCAACCCAAGTCAAGAAAGGTCAGACACAAAGCGCTCTTTTCCCATATGCACCTTTGCTTCATCAGACAATTTTACCTTTAAACTTAAACTGCTCACGTAGTTGGTGCAGGAATTCAGCTGGTTAGACAGGAGGTTTGTAACCTTGGTGTGATCTCAGGCTCAGTTCACCGTCAGTCAACTGAATTATAAAATAAAGAAATCTTCTGTGCCTTTAAATTGGGGTCCGTGATAAGAAGGCTCCTGGGGGACCTTATAACGGCCTTCCAGTACCTAAAGGGGGTCTACAGGAGTGATGGGGAGGGACTCTTTATCAGGGGGTGGAGCGGTAAGACAAGGGGTAATGGTTTTGAACTGAAAGAGGGAAGATTTAGACTAAATACTAGGAAGAAATTCTTTACTGTGAGGGTGGTGAGGCACTGGAACAGGTTGCCCAGAGAAGCTGTGGATGCCCCATCCCTGGAAGTGTTTAAGGCCAGGCTGGATGGGGCTTTGAGCAACCTGGTCTGGTGGGAGGTGTCCCTGCCCATGGCGAGGGGGGGGGTGGAACTTGATAATCTTTAAGGTCCCTTCCAACTTTAACCATTCTATGATTCTATAATATGATCAAATCCTATAGTTGATTGTTCATAGCAGTACTGAAGACAGTCTTCTGATTTTAATAAAAGTGCCCATTTCAACATCCAGATGTGGGATAGAAACATGCATGAAAACTGTCCAGATGATAAGTGAGGGTAGTCCATTGTTTGCTGTGTTTTTTTCTATGAGTTCCCAGCAGAAAGGAAAGTTAATTTTATGGAATATTTTTCTCTAACATTTGCTTGTTTTCATAATGGCAGGATGCCTCAATCCCCACCACATATTAGAAATCTGCAACTTGGATTCCTTCAGCTTCTGGGTCTATAGGAAATAGAAAGGGTACTCTCTTTCAGATCCTCTTCATTAGTGTTCTGCCTCTGTCTGGAAATTGTGCATGTGTTCACACAGTACTAACCTAGGGTACTTGAAGTCTAAAAGTCTGAATACAACTTTTATCCTGAAAAAAGCCATTATAAACTAAATGTTCCTTAGGGCAATGGCTGGTTTTTATTTTTTTCTGTTCTCTGTGAAAACACCCACAGCACTGTATAATTTGAAGGGTTAGAGCAATGGGAAAGTGAAGAACAGCTAGAGACCATTTATTTGAAAGTTGTATGGGGTATTTGGCATTTCACGAACTGAGCCCTACCTACTTCTGGATTTCTTGCCATGCTGTCTGGAATAAACAGCCCAGCTAAAACAAATGTGGGGGTTTTGTCTGCTGGTTTGGGCTTTTTTTTTTAGGATTGAAGTGTATATAGTGGTGTCCTCCTCAGGATGATATAAATGATGGTATAAGCACGTGACTGAGGCAAGCTTTAAGAATTGAATTAATCTCTTTTATTAAATCCCAATTAATGTAGTTGGAAAAACAGTCTCAGATATTTGTCCTCAGACCCGGAAAAGCACTTGTGTGTCTGAAAGCGTAAGAGCCCATATGCCTTAAGTACATAAAAGCATAAAATCTGTTATGTTGGAAAAGAAGTTAATGTGCTCTGGTTTAAAAAAAAAAAATAAAAAATCTCAAGTGTTCATAAGATCAGTTCTACTCTATGCAATGGTCCTGCAGCTCACCTAGAAGTTTGGGTACTTGGATGGATGCAGTCAGCTTATGCTGTGCCCTGCTGTGGTCTGTGGCGCTTGGATGAGTTGAGCAGGATCCCTACACAAGGACAATTCCGCTCCTCTGCTCAGTGGGATGAAGTATGGAGTAAGACGCTCCTCCTTAGGATCCTGGAAATAGAGGCCCTGAGGTAAGGAATCATTTAAAAAGTGTATACTTGATGTTTGTTACTACAGTAGGGCGGATTTTTTTAAAGACTATATTGCTGAATTTCTTTGACCTATAGGCTTGGAAATGGAGGCTTCTGCATTCAGCCTGTATGGGAAAGCAGTACCAACGCAGTTACAATTGCGATACTGGTTTTTTCACAATATGGCTAACTGTCTGCTGTAATTCATCTTGCAAGGTTACACAACCTCTTTACAGGTAGAGACAAGCCCCCATTTTGGAAAAAATCCCTTTTTTTTTCTTTTTTTTTTCTGCTTAGGCAGCCACACGGAGGCAGCAGTGGAAATTGCATCTGACAGATGTCAATACGAGGCCGTAAAAGCAGGTGTTAGGAGCAGCATGCCTTTAGGTACAGTTTTCCTCACTGACCTGGCAGCTCCTCTCAAGTGAAGGCAGCGGCACCAGGATTATTCAGAGTACGGGATGATGTCATCAGTGGAACTAATCTACTTTAGTCTACATAATAATTATATTTTTAGCTGTCATACAGCAAAATCTTCTAGTATCAAAAATATTGATAGAGGCAGACCAACAACTAATTAAACTTTACCTGCTTTTAAATATTTTCTTCAAATAAGTAGAAGTGTTTCTTGTTAGAGTCGGCAACTAGAGAAAGCTGCTACGTAGACCATATAAAATACCAGGCTGCAGAAGCGAGAAGTCAGAGCCCAGAGTGAATCTGGGTTCACAACAGCCTTTGTTCCGAGTACTGAACAGACACACTGCAAAAAAAACCAAAATAAAAAATCAACTGTTTCTTGAGGATATCTGCAATACCTAAACACAAAGGAAAAGAGCTAAAAATGGACTTGTAGTTTTAATTTTTCCCTCCTTATCTTCTGCCTGTCACAGCCATATAACTTAAATTAGTATGAAATCGTTTTTTAAGAAATTTGCACAGTTAAAATGACAAGACGTGATTTATAGCATCGGTCCAGAAGATTTGTTGGTTGTTTTTTGTTTATCCACCTGTTTTCTGACTCCTTGAATAATTTCTCTTTCTTTTATTAAAAAAAAAAAAAAAAGAAGAAGAAAAAAAGGCAAGCCTGCTGTTACTGAAACAAATAGGTACTGTAGAGCACTTGAGTCCCAGTCTTTGTTTTGCTGCCTGCATTAGGTGGGTTTAGGGGCCAGATGCACTGAACTTTGCAACAGACAGTCCTGGGACCATCTGTGCAGAGTTGGGGGGTGTCAAAGAAAGGCTGTTTGTGTAAGTCGTGGGAAACGTAGTGGCCTGCCTGCCAGTGTGCTACATGAATTGAACTAATTGAAGATTATACTCTAGAGCTTGCCGTAGCTGAGTGAGAGGATAATCCTTCATCAGCTGCAGTCGCAGCCAGTAATTGGAGCTTATTACAGGGAGGAGTTCCCCTGCAGTGCTGCAGAAACTGAGAGGCTTTAGTGTTTAATTACTATCTTTCAAAAGAGATGGGAGGAAGGGGGGTGGGGGGGAAGGCCAGGGTAAGAAAGTCCGGGAATAAGGGGAGGGGCAGCAAGTGTAATGCAATTTCTGATAGCCTAGGCTAGACATTTAACAAGTGAGAGCGCCTTTTGTGTGAGAGAACAACATTCTGGAATGTATAATGAACCTCTGTTGTTTGTAATTAACCCCCGCGTCACCACAAAGTCTTTGTTTGGGATATTGTCTTAGACGGATTGTTTTCCACACCTCCGCTGCAGTTGAAAAGACTATAAAGAACTTGCCACATTCACGACAACCTCACTTTTGAAAAGGTGATTTGTTCTGGGTTGGTTTTGTGGTTTTGGTTGGTTTTTTTTTTTTTAGTTTATTGCAGCCCTGACTGGAGGTGACACTCCCATTTGTCTCCAATTCATATTGGAAACTGATGAAGAAGAATGTAAGGCCATACTCATATACATCTATGTAAAGTCAGGTGAATGCTCCTGGGCTTCTAGAAGTTAAAAATGTTGTTTATTTAGCTAAACAGAGATGCTACTAGGGTTTTATTATTGGGTTTTGGATTTTCCTGATAGAAAATTCTTCTTTAGGTTAAAATCAGTGTGATGTGACACATCAGAAGTCCTCATATGTGCAATTTCTTCCTTTCCAAACCCAGTTTTCCCTTTCCCCAACTCCTTCAGTATTGGTGTTAATGAGTCTTATTCAGGGAACTAAGATTAGCTACTCTGTTCCATAATCATCTGCATTATAGTTTGTGTAATAGTTTTCCAAATGTTAATGACATTGAAAAACAAGTTAAAGATGCAATTTAGGCACGGTAATCTAAATCTGATTCACCAATTTAGGGGCAGAGACCTAATGGGCAGATCTGTCCATATCACAGGCTTGTCTGTGTTGATGTGTCTCACTGCCTGTTGCTGTACTTTGAGAATATAGTTTTGCTGGGTAATATAAATAGAACTGGCAGACATCATTCCTGAAATACTCTAGCTCCAGGAATGATACTGTCTCTGCCTGGCTGTATTTGCGAAGCACCGTTATATGAATTATCTGGTTGGTCATGCTATTCACAGCACTTACGGAGCAAAATGAATAAATAATGAACAACAGATACCTATCAGGGATTTACAGAATAGCTGATCTTTAATTAACACAGATTCTTAATGGTCACTTCAATGGTTTATAGGATATTTCTGAGATCCTACCCTTCTCTTCCTTCTCCAGTAACATGGACACTTGAGTCCATGCCCATAATGCTGGTCTTCCAGGTGCTTGGAGAGCCCACACTGCATCACAGATGGGGAACAAACTCATCAGGATCATGGCCCAGAAATGTAAATCTTCATCACAGCAGGGTGGCTCTATTTGTTTCTTCTAGGCCAGCCTTCACCAAGCCTGGAGGCTATCTGTCCAAACAGCATAAAAAGACAAATGCTAGTAGCTTCAGGCAACTTGCCCTCTAAGGAGGGCAAGCGGGAACCAGGCAGGCACGTAAGACCACTGACCTTTGGTGGACATGTGAGGCATAGCAGCAGCACAGAGGGAAGTGGGAGTTGAAGGAAGCCATTGCTGAGGAGAAACAAGGGCCATGTCATCCGTGGTCTGAACTGGTTCTGATATAGTTACAGATCTGGTTACCTGGTTCCTGATGCGGCAGCAAACAGGCTTTCTGAGGGTCATATAAGGTTATGTTCTATCTTGCCCCTCAGCTGCAAGCCACAGAAGGAAGGCAAGGTGGGGCAGACCAACACATTGAAGCAGAGAAGTGGGTTAGAGTCCATACAGCACTACATATAAATAAAGATCATTAATTTTCAGGTTTTTTCAACCATATTTGTCTGCTTGTTGACCATCTAAAGGCTGGTGGTGAGTGACCACCCTTGGCTGGCTGGTGACAGAAAGCAAAGGGGGGCATATCCCAGTGGACCCAGCAGTGTACTGCACTGTACTGCTATGATGTATTTGCTATAGCGTTCTTGGAATAGGGGCAATACTGTTTATTTTAACACCAGCACAAGATTTTAAAACTAGCTCCATTTACTTTTTGCTTGTGCAAATTGCACAAATGGAAGTTTGCTTCTTTAACACAAGTCTGCTAGGAAACAATCAATAGGCTAGCGTTGTTGTGATGTTACAAAAGCTATAAAGCACGCCTGCTGCTAAAAAAGGATTGCGAACCTCATTATATATGTTTGTCTGCGCATATATAGAATGGGGTAGAGAAGGCGGCATATCGGTGGTTCTGTAATATGTCACAAGCAGATAAGTTCAGAATTAAATACCACTTATAAGTAAAGACAATATCCCTTGAAAAATAGATACATCTTTCCAGGTACTACTTCTGAAAATGTGTATTGTGAACATATTTAAATTTTAAGCTTGCTTTTTTTTTTTTTTTTTTACTGTGGATTTTCTTTTACTTAGACACACTTTCAAGTACTCAACTGTGTGCCTAAGACCTATGGACTTCATTAGAATCTAAGTATCCATTCAAATTCATTAGATCTCTAGAGTATTCATTAATTATTTTCCCTGTGGCATCAGATAACTAGCAAATAGCTGGGAAAAGTCACCATTCCATGAAAAACCCCCCACCTTTATTTTATAAATAGCTGTCGGGAGGCATAAAAGCTGTCAAAATAATGAAACAGATCAAGAATTCACAGTACAAATTTTTGTATCAGAAGTAGAAACACAACCAGCAACTTTTTTTGAAAAGAAAGAAGCTCTTTATTTGTCTCTTGTTACTGAACACAGGCAACAATAATGACCTAAATGAGACCTACTGAGCGCGAATAGAAAACAAATGCATCGTGGGTTTCTACCAACAGCCATTCTCTGATGTTTAATTGGCAATTGTTAAATGCAGAGAGTTACCAATTTATTTTAACAAAATAGCATTCACGTACTCTTACTCTTCTCAATCTTGGCAACTGTTAAGTAGCTTTTACCGTGAAACAACAAATTTTGCCTCAACAATGATTGAGTAAATATCAGGCCAGAAACTTTTTTATTAACTACAAATATCCAAACACATCAGCATTTGGTACACAAATACGGTATCTGATGTATCTGGGAGATATTATTCCTTTGGTACAATGCGGAAGGAGGAAAGTAAAATATTCCAGTCTACCAGGATCTGTTCATCTCCAATATCTTTTCCCCAAAGCTGTAGGACAAACACTGTAATGGCTGCAATCGCTAACTGCCCAAAAGACCGACAACCCTAGAAAGAAAGGTATTCAGAAATGCGACTTAAAATTGATGCCATGAGGAGCCTCCCCCCCCAAAAAATAAATAAAAAAAATTCCCAGAGTGGCCTGGATTTTAATCCAGTCTTGGGAAAGCAAGCATGCAGCTAAACCATAACGTGGCAAAATTGGCTAGAAAGAATTAGCTAAAAAGAATTACTTGAGCCATGCTCAAACCATACAGGCTGGAATAAGGCTAAGCAGAAACCTTCCTGGGTTTGCGAGGAGTGTTGGCTGAGTAGCAGATAATTTCTCACTACAGACAATCATTTTGCCAGTCCTTCCTTTTCCTCATGCCAGTCAAGAGAATCTTGAAATATATATAGATACATGTCACATGTGTATGTGACATTTACACATATAATATATACAACTGCAGTAACTTTGGTTTTGGAAACAATTTAATCTGTTCATAGCAATGATAAAGGATGGAAAAATTAGTCTATTCTCATACCCCAAAAGCATAAATGGTCCTTCAAAAGTATCTACAGATAGCTTGTAAAGGTGCTTATTTCATCTATTTAGAAAGAATTAGCCGTTCTGCAAATAACATTTTTTCAACTGTATTTTGTTTAACGTAGCAATTGCTTTGCAATTTTTAAATATCTAAATGTTTTTGTTCCAAATCCAGGAAAATTGTAATAAGTTGGTATTTTATAACATGCAATCCTTTCTCAGATTTCAATAGCTTTTAGGAATTATAAATTGCTAGATGAAAAGAAGCAATATTCTAGTTAAGAATTACAAGTATAATAAAAGAGTAGTAATGATTCTTCTCTTGCCTCAGGTGGGCCTGAGACTGGTCTTGTTCAAGCAGTAGTGATTTGTTAGATATATGGCAATTGCACTATTAAGCTGAGCTATACTCAGGCAACAGCAAACATTAAATGAAGGGCATAATTACAGTTTGTTCCAGTAAAACTGACTGATACAGGAAGAAACCAGGCAGATTGGCTCATAGGCATGGAAGTTGCGTATTCGTCCCAGCCCTTAAACTTATGTGATAGAAGACAGAAATATAATCTCTTTAAACAATATATTTTTAATTATGATTTCTAGGTTTTATGGTTGCTGAAAAAACAGTGGAACCAAATTCTGTCTTCTTTCTGAACACACAGATAGTAATCCAAAAAACATGTAAGATATTTATTTTTACAAATCTAATTATTTTTAAGTCTTCATATTTTGAAGCCTGACTGGCACCTTCACGTACTTATAGTTGGCAACACCAGAAAACTCTGAGGCCATGTGGAGCCACTTAGTAAGTCTGCAATGTGCATACTACAATAATGTCTCATCCGGGATGTTAAATGTTTAGTTACTGGCTTCTTCATTTTCTTCCCTCATTGCGAGCCTTCAGTGTGGCTCCATAACTGGATTCCTTTCTCTGGACAGTCTTTTGTTCACTTGTCTGTGTACCTGACAACTCTCTAGCTGAGAATTGCCTTAAAGGGGGCTAATGTTACAAGGTTTTCTTCCTTCCTTTCTTTTTTTTTTTTTTTTTTTTTTGTGTGTGTAAAGCCTTAAAATTGTCTACTCCGCCTCTCTACCTTCTTTCAGTGCCACAGAAACTGTGGTACCTGCTGGTTTTTTTCATCCATCGTCTGTTTGTTCCCTTGTATTATGTCACACCAAACATCTGGAGCAGGCTTTACAACATCTAGCTATGAGCTGCTGCTGCTGCTTAAGTTGATTGCATAGCACAAGAAAAATACACAAAAAAACCCTCAAACCTGGTTTAGTGGTTCATAGGAAGCATAACTGCTCTTCAGAAATGTCCTCTGACTCATTTCAAAGCTGCAAAAAGGCAGTTTAACCTTTCCACTAGCAATATAGTCATTGTTCTTCTGAGAGATTATTCTAGCCTACAAGTTTAGGGCCTTGGTATATAGAGCCCTTCTATATCACGGAGCCAGCCGTGGATTCCAATCCATGAGTAGTGGTCAAAACTCACTTCCTATTCATAAGGATCTTTTATTGGTCATAAACTAGTTTTCTGCGCAAAGTCAGAAAACTTATAAACATAGCATTGCCACTAATGAAATGCTGATATATGCGGAGGGGATCTTCTGCTATCTGTAAGACTTAAAAGCAGCAATGTATACCATCAGTACACCCAAAGTTATTAGGTGGCTTTAAAAGCTCCCTCTCTCCTGTAATAATTATTAAAATTGCAAGAAAGTCGCTGCTGTCTAATAAATATGTGTATTTTCTCAGCTATATCACTGTGACATAATATTTGAAATTAATCTGGCTAATTTAATTCCATCAATTTTCCTGGAACATAGCCTTAATTCTCACATTCTCTTTGGCTTACTTGACTGCACAGTCAGAGGTTTCTGTTTATAGTGACTGCCCTCTTAAATGATGTTAAACTGAGTTTTTGGCCTGATGGTATTTAACCAGGAAGGGTCAGTAAATTACTTTTACTAGTATTAACTGCCATCAGAAAAAAACCCAAACAATCAGCCAACCATTAAAAAAAAAAAATTAGGCTACACCTAAAAAATTTTAACTAAGTGTACTTTAACAATAGCATACTGGCAGGCGGGATGGAGATGGACACATAATTTTATTATAAATGCATGGTTTACATGGTAGTTACAACCCTTCAATATATAAGGCATAGGAACTTTATCCTAGCCTTTTGATACACAGCTCACTAACGTATCTGGAGCAGTCATTTTGAAAGCTATCACTAACCGCTTGCTGCATTTTTCTTAGGAAGCACTATCATTTCCCAACAAGATAATTCAATTTTATTTATAAATAGATTTCAATCATACAAACGATACATCTTTTTAATCTCCCTGGTCATAGGAATGGGTCACAGGACGTGTCACTAGTTAGGCGCTGGCTTGGGAACCAACTTGATTGCAGGTTTTTAGCTCGACCCTAGGTAAGTACATCTAGTGAGCTTCACAGAAGGCTTGGGGCAGGATTCCGCTAACATTTCAGGCAACCAGTATTTAGGACTGAGGTCTTAGTTAAAATTCACCCAAATGGCAAAGAGTATGAATTCAGAGCAGGCTGAGCTCACTGACCACTGAAGATTTGGTTCAGCATGGTTGCAGACTTTGGCTCAGTGATACAAAGAAAAATTATACTGAACTTCAGAGGCTTATGGTTTTGACCTCATTGATCATTTTGACTGGATAAAAGAATCAAGCATTTGGGATTATAACACTTAACTCTTTTAAGATTGGTTAAGAACTTATGGCTTATTAACCAATTAAAATTTCTTTAAGCTCGTACAGTGTCCTAGCGTGGCTGGGCTACTCTAAACTCCTAAGGAGACTTAAGTGTTTATAGTGTCTTAGCATAGTTAAGATTTCTTCCCTCATTAAAAAGACTTAACTGTGCTAAGGCTCCTTAAATATTTAACAAAGCTTATATGCACTGTAGTTGTTCCCGATTTCCTTCTTAATTTCTAAACAAGCACAATCAATGCAAAGAATTGTGCAACATGAATTTGAGAGATCAAGCTCTTACTTGAGAAATTCAAGAAGTGAAGTTAGCCTCAAAGTTAGCTCAGGCATGACAACTGCATATAACGTTTTCTTTGTGGAACAAAAACCTTCATCAAGTGGTTCAGGGTATGCCATAAGAGGTGACTCTTCTGTGTTGATAAATCACCATTGTGTTGAATGACTTAATTTTTTGGAAATTCCTGACCATAGAGGTCCTAATTTTTTAGCTTAGAATTCCACTATTTTGTTTTTCTTGTGTTCATAAATGTACCTAAATTACAAAAATATCCATTAGTTTATGAATCCTATAGCGTTAGGCATATGCTGACTTTTACACAGGTCAATAAAGCTTTTGGATGAAAGAAACCCAAGTTAGGACAGACTGCTCAATGGCACTGTGTCCTTTCTCCTCTAGCATAGGACATTTTGTTAAGGTAATAATAAAAGTTTATTTCAAATTGACCATATGCAAAATCAAAGACTATGCAATGCTTAGTGTGTAGATCTTTCATGCACTTACGAGAGCAGAGAAACAAGGAAAGAATAAAAGTAAGGCATTACTCACCTCTAGAAGAGCAGGATTTGTAATTCCTATACTGTTCTCTGATTTTTCTCTTCAGGTGTTCTCTGGCTTCAATGCAGATTGCAGCTGGTAGCACGTTCACAAATCAAATGAAGGTCCTGATCCTACAATTGTTCTTTTGTGAATGAAGATCTTCTAGGTGTCCAGTACAGGTAAGAATGGAGCAAAATAGGATCCAAAAGAAAGTGGACTTGGAGGGGAGAGCACCAAAGTATGTGATAAAGTCTCTTGCCCTTTCTATCCTAAATGAAACACCTTGACTCTTAAAGTAAAATCACATTAAATTAATAAGCATAGAGATCATATTGATATATGGTAGCATAATGTAGACATATGATGAGAATATTAGTTATATGTGTTACTAGGGGGATGGCTTTGTGCCATAATTTAATGTTGAATTGATGTCTGTTAAGAGCTCCCAGTTTGTCCATCTATAACTTAATGTATGCAGGGCTACATTTTTCTGAACTCTAAAAATTCTCAAGCTGATGTTTCTTTAAAATGTTTGGCTGTTCATTTTGAGCTAGTTGAGCAAGGAAGAAAACCACTTTAAAATATTGTTGGCTAGTTTACGCTTGGCTTTTCTTTAAAGCATCAAAATTGACACGACTGAGAATTGTATTTGTTCAATTAAAAAATTCTGATTCTACTCCTAATGGATAAAACAGGAGTGCAGTTACTGATACGATTCACTGGCAGTTCTTCCAGATGAAAAGATCTGTCTATCCCAAAATGGAAAGTAACATTAGGATGATTCTCAAAGATGCTGCAATATATACAAATACTATTACAGTTGCCACAAACTAAAAAGCCTGCACTCTTTCCTCCTTTTTGCAAGATAGTCTCTGTAGGAAGGGAGGACAAATTATTATTCCTGAAGCAGTACTTTGTGGAAGATGAAGTAAAATGCCTTTTCTCCTTTCTTTGATTTATTTTTTGGTTGGGTTTTTTTTGTGATACGTCGTGTTACTTTGGGAAGAAAATGTATAGTGTATTTTTACCCACATGGTCCAAAAGCTTCATATAAATACAAATACACATACCCCTACACAACTGAGTACCAACATGGGATGACAGTCATAGGTAACAAAGGGTATCACTCCTTTACAACAAAGTCACGCTTCTATGGTCCTTCTTAAACTGCTTGATCTCCAAATAGCTTTCTTGTCTTTCATAGGAATTATTAGAGGCTAAAAGCATTCACAAATACCAGATTCTGAATTCAAGGTTTCTGAACTTCAAGAGTTCATAGCTTTCTTATTGCACTTTATATGCCTGAGCTGCAATTCTCAATTACTTTAGCTCCAGCTGTGACAGCTCTGCATTGCCTCATATCATGTTCTTGAATCTCCAGTCAGAAAAGAAAGCACCATATTAGGTGTCTAGTTGTGGAAAAGATTGTTATTATTTTATCTCCACCATATAGGACCTCTACAGCAGAAGCAGATGTAGTTTGCAGATGTAGATTATCCTCTAATTTCCATCACTTTTACAGCACTTCTCCCCAGAAAGTAAACTCTATGGCTCTGCCCTGAACTTAAGGCCTACAAACTACCACTCTCCATTCACAATTTTCTGTTACCACAACATACCAGACATCTTTGGTTTCTGAATGCTTGTGGGTGATGCTAAAGCATGCAGGGATACATCCCAGCTGTCCTAGTGCCATCCAAAGTTGAATGTGAATAAGAACCAATATGTGGTATGCTGTCTGTCTTTAATGGCTCAGCAGGAAGCTCATTTTTATCTGTTTGTGGCAGAATGGAACAGCTGTGAATCTATCACATTTTGTCCTTGCACCACAACTGTTCATGATGGGCAGTCACTCAGAGCAGTGCTGTAAAAATTTGAATCTGGAGGAAACACAAGCATGTGGCTGATGTGATTCATGCTATAATCGTAGCTCTCTGTAAATGCATGTGGCATTTCTGCAAGATGCATATGAGGAGAAAACATGGGTTTATATAATTTTTCAGTTTGACCAGTGATGGTTCCAGAATTTCCACACGCAAAAGTAAGTTGTGTAGAAACTCACCCCGAGCCTCTTGAACTGCAGCATTTATTGTAATACCTAAGCTCATACAGAAATGAGCCATGATTACTACTTCGAAGTAGGTTCTCACAACCTTTACCAGATCTGCAGCTAGTTCATTTGTTGCTTCCAAGTCAAAGGTTAGGCTGATGGCAGCTAGATATTTATGACACACTGACAACACAAGATTTTCATTTGCATCAGGTGCCTTTGTAAAATAACAGAGCAGTGCTCTGGACTCAGTTGGAGTGATAGTGTCTGTAAAGAAACCAAAGGTTGTTAACTACAAAAAGATACTAAAAAGCATAATGACTGTGCCAGGGCTTCATGGAACACAGGGTCAAAATCAGCAATTGCAAGTTATACAATTAAAAAAGTTCAAAGAAGCTGAAATTTTGTTCATTCTTTATGACCAACCCCTATACAAACTTTGGTGGCAATCATAGAATAGTTTGGGTTGGAAGGGACATTTAAAGGTCATGTACTCCAACCCCCCTGCAATGGGCAGGGACACCTCCCACTAGATCAGGTTGCTCAGAGCCATGTCTTACCTGACCTTGACTGTTTCCAGGGATGGTGCATCTACCACTTCTCTGGGCAATCTATGCCAGTGTTTTACCACTCTCATTGTAAAAAATGTCTTGTATCTAGACTGAATCAACCCTCTTTTCACTTAAAAACCATTACCCCTCGTCCTATTGCTACAGGCCCTCCTAAAATGTTTGTCCTTGTCTTTCTTATAAGCCCCCTTTAAGTACTGAAAGGCTGCAATAAGGTCTCCCTGGAGTCTTCTCTTGTCCAGGCTGCACAACCCCATCTCCCTCAGACTGCCTTCCTAAGAGAGGTGTTCCATCCCTCTAATCATCTTCATGGCCCTCCTCTGGACCTGTTCCAACAGGTCTATACCTTTCCTATACTGAGGGCCCCAGAGCTGGATGCAGTCCTCCAGATGGGGTCTTACCAGAGCAGAGTAAAGGGGCAGCCACCTCCATCGACCTGCTGGCCGCACTTCTTTTGATGCAGCCCAGGAGACATTTGGCCTTCTGGGCTGCGAGTGCACATTGTTGGCTCATGTCCAGTTTTTCATCCATCGGTACCCCCAAGTCCTTCTTGGCAGGGCTGCTCTCAATCCCTTCATCTCCCAGCCTTTATTGTTACTGCGGGTTGCCCTGACCCAGGTGCAGGACCCTGCATTTGGCCTTGTTGAACCTCATGAGGTTCACACGGGTCCACCTCTCAAGCTCGTCCAGGTGCCTCTGGATGGCATCCATCCCTCAGGCATGTCAACCACACTGCTCAGCTTGGTGTCATCTGCAAACTTGCTGAGGGTGCTCTTGATCCGCCCATGTCATTCATGAAGTTACTGAACAGTACTGATCCCAATATGGACCCACTTGTCACTGATCTCCATCTGGACATTGAGCCCTTGACCACTACATTCTGGATGTGACCATCCAACCAATTCCTCATCTACTGAACAGTCCACCCATCAAATCCATCTCTCTCAGAAAGAAGGATATTGTGGGGGACCATGTCAAAGGCCTTACAGAAGTCCAGACAGATGACATCTGTAGCTCTTCCCTTGTCCACTGATTTAGTCACTCCATCATAGAAGGCCACTAGGTTGGTCAGGCAGGATTTGCCCTTAGTGAAGCCATGTTACCTGTCTTGAATCACTTCATTGTCCTCCAGGAGGTGATTCTAGGAGGATTGGTTCCATGATCTTCCCAGGTACAGAGGTGAGGCTGAGAGGTCGGTAGTTACCACGATTCTGGGGGATCCTGCCTGTCTTTTTTGCCATGGTTTATGAAGCTGCATATCCCAGGGAAGTCACAGTCTTAGCAAACTGCCGTTTTGTGGTTGCAGAAAAGTGATGGCTTGTATATTTGAAAGGCTGGTGGCAGAACAGCCTTGGCTCTTGAAATCATTTGGATATTAAAGTTGAAAACACCATATGTGGGTTGATGAGCACTGTAGTCTTCCCTTGCATCTACAGACTCAACCAGTATCAGTCCAATCTGGGTTTCTCTTCCCAGTTGAGTCCCTTTGTCTGTAGGCATTGCAGCTGCTGCTGCAGGGTTAGGTCTTCTGACTTCTCAATTAATCAGCTTCTTCCTTTGTGTCACAGCAGCGGGTCGCTAAAAGTACCGGAAAGGCAGATACCATGTTTTCTGTTTACAAATAAAAGCCAGTAACACTCAGACCAGAGATGAAAACCTTGTCAGTGTAGATGTAATTGCCAGTGATGGTTGCTGCTGGAACTGAAGGCCAAACTTGAGGTCAAGAGGAATCTTCCCCCTACATCAAATTGCAAAAGGACCATTCATTGCCTTCCTCCATGGCCTGCTGTTTGTCCAGAAGTCTGGTCCTTAGGTCACCTTGAAATTTTATTCAATGACTGTGTTAGCAATTCCTTCCCACGTCTTTCTCCAGCTTCTACTGATTTCCTTCTATACCAAACTGGCATAATGGCTTTCATCTTCTGCTTCATGTTTTCAGTGTGTTGTAATAGAGTATTATAATAGAGTGGTTTGGGGCCAAGGGCTTGCAGGAGCACGTGCCAAGATTGTCTGTGGAGCTCTTGGACCTGGATATCTACTGTACATTTGTCATGATTGCATGGGACCGAATTCAGGCTATTAGGCAGTTCTTTCCAATCCCATGTTGTAGTAAATTCACATAGGCCACAATTTTGCAAAGGCTTTTAAGTAGCCCGTCCTGGGTTGATTTTCATGGGAAAAGTAAAAAAAGTGTAATTCCTAACAAAAAGATTCCTTCCTGCCAATGTCAGGGCCGTGCATGAGAGCAAGTGAGCTTTGCAGTGAAAATGTCTCTGACTTTTTTCTTTTTTTTTCCTTTTTTCTTTTTTCTTTTTTTTTCCACGAGTGAAACAGAATGTTTTTTCCCTGCCCTCATTCTTGGAAACAGTTGTATTTTTTTAGCTGAAATTTTCCAACACATCTCAGCTTGAGGCACAGACATTGCATGGAAAATTTCAGCCCAAGCATTTAATGTTTGGCAAAGTTATAAGCAACTGGGACTTAAAATGGGAAGAGTCTGGCAATCTAGGATGTGCTAACAGCCTTCTTTCTAATGAATATGATTGTACAAAAGCTATTAATACACTCAAAAACTAGTTTGAAAGTCAGAATAGACCGAAAACAATGTTGGTGTCCTGTCTGAACTTTCTAGTCTTTATGGAAAAGTACTTTGAAAAATCATTGGAAAGCAAAGTTGTATGACTAAACCAGATATAAATCTAACTATAATTTTCTGGTAGGCTTAATAGTTGAAATATTGTCTTCAGCTTCAGTAGTGATATTACCAAAATGCAGTGTAGCGCTAGAAAAGCTACAGAAAAGGAAATTGAGAATGATCCCTAGAGATAAAGGAATGTGCAAGATGGAGTAATTTGCATAAAAATTGTTAAATGGTATTTAATTGAATTATATCGGATCTTACACTTTATAGATAATGTCAGTTTGAGTTACTATTGTAGGTTATTATAGACTAGTGCATTATTAAAAACAAATATATTATTGAAACAAGTTTTGACAATGTGCTTACCTGGTAAAGTCATCTTTTTAAAGCACTCATGCTTTCTAGTGCAGTGAAATATGATAGCACTAAATAAAACCTGTTAAATTTGTGGTTTCCATCATTCTCGTTATAGATCTCTCCCACAGGTGCCTAGAATATGTTTCCAGCTGATTCAGTCTTGTGCAGCAGGCCAAGTCACCTTACAATTTGGTGGATAGTGTTGATTGATGCTATATAATTGTAGTACAGTCAGTCCTTTCTCCTCCCCCCCCGCCTTTGCTGTTCAGCCGTTAAACTAATACTACCAGGTTAAAAATACCATGTTTTTAAAGCTTCTTGCATGTGTGTTAGTAGCAATGCTCTGGCACGTTGAAGTGGAAGAGTGCTAAATAATCTAATACATACGCCTGCGTTTATGCTGTTTCTGTTTGTGGAGCCCATTAATTAGAAAACGGAAAGTACAGTATTTGCCACAACACGGTAAAGATTTGGTCTACTAAATAAAAAATACTGCTTTATAAGACAAGGTTTTATAGTGTCACGTCTAACCAATTGTACAATACTCTGTTCTGGGCTGAATATTCTGGGTTTAACTCCTGTGGATTGGTTACACTACTCCATGGTGTAGAAGAAAAAATTAACTGCCGTTTTAATATGTATAACTATGTTATTTGCTGAAAAGTTAAGCAATGTTTTACTGTTTAATTTAGCTGTAGTCTTTGACATGCTGTTCTCTCAGCAGTGATTTTTCTCATTTTCCTGTTAATTGGTGATATCCTCAAAAGTTGTACCTGATTTGGACCTTTAAGATACTAAATTACCAGAGAAATGTAAATATTCATGTATGCTGTACAATTATTAGCCAGTGGTCACTCTATTGCTGTCCTCTTGCATTAAAAATAAGCCAGCAACGTCTGTGCCTACATTTTTAATCACACTCATCCTCGGTTTTAATCTTCTGTCTCCCTTTGATTCCACGTCAGCACTGACGAAAACCTTACAGATCTTTACTAATGCAGCAGTCAGAAAATCTGACGCTTTTGGCATATTCTTAATCTCAGCACTCCCAAACAGTGACCTTTCTATGGGTCACAATATTCTAGTCCCTCTTGTGACACGCTATATGTTGAAGTGGATCAAGTTATAATCGGTTTAGCAGTGTGCTGACTGTTCTGAATCACGCCAAATGCATAATAGTTAATGAGTGTAGCAGCCACAGAGCACTGATGCTTCTAATTTTTGTGGAAATGTAGTTTTCGGCTACTTCATTTTAATGTTTCTATTTGCTTGTTTGTAATCGTAGGTGTTTTTTAAACAAAAGGTTTTCAGTTCTGATTTTGTCTCCAAGAATCTGATAGATTGGGAGCTCTATCAGGACATTTTTCCGTGCGGTTAAGTCAGGGGGGAGATTAAAAAAGCTGACCATGAGGTTTCTTATAAACCTACCAAGGTATCAGATGGAGATTTTGCTGTTATTTGCGTTAGTAGGTTTTGAGTTGATGCAACCCTTTGATGCTGAATGAAGGCAGTGCTGGAGAAGTCTAGATAGTCAGGCTGGACCTATGGCCCCAAGTGTGTAGTCAGACCTACTCAGGTGGACCTCCATAACGTGCTGAAGCCCCAAGATGCCTGTGGTTTTTCACAGAGGTGCAGAAATTCACCTGCTTGGCTCAGTTCGCCAATGGCCCTAAGAGATTACCGAAGTATACCCAAGTACACATATACGCAGAAACTCTCGTGAAAGTTAATGCTATAAACAGACACTGTTCTGTTCTGCCTCTTCATTCTGGGGACTAAGAACTGATCCTTTCCAAAAATGCATAGATGAGGATTCTCTTACTCCTCAAGAGCAGAAGAGAAAAAAGAAGGAAAGAAAAAAAGGCAGAAACCAGAAAGAGCTTTCTGGGCCATTTTGCATAGTGTCAGGTGACATCAGGTCACGTTGAAAACAAATCTAGAACTTGCCCTCATTGCTGCTTCAGAAATTAGCAGCATTTCTCTTGCTTAGTCTCCTTGGAAACGCTGGCAGGTAGATGGGGAATTAGGAGGTCCCTGGACCAGAGATGGAAAAACCAAGGCTGAGAATGACCTCGTAACATGGTGTTTAAGGCACCGAGGGGGGTTTCTGTGTTCTAGTTGGTGGTCAGAGAGCAGCTTCTGTTTTATTTTAAATGAACGTATGATAAAATACTCTGCTGTCTGCAGGACTGGGTTAAAAGTTAAAAGTGAAAGCCTCTTTCTCTCTTGGTTTTTTTTTTTTTTTTTAAAAAAAAAGATATGATTAACCACACTTTTTTTTTTTTTTTTAAAAAAAAAAGCAACACTGATGCCCATACTCGGGAAACAGTTTGGGACTTTGCTGTTGTAAATTGTAAGGTGTCTAACTCCTTGGTATATACACATTTCCAGCTAGTATTTCTAACGTTAGCTAGTTAAACTAGTTCCTAGTCAGTCAGAAGCTGATTATTGGTCCCATTCCAAGTAGGCCTTGGAATGGCACATAGAACTTCGTTGCTCAACTACAGTCAAAGACTCTTGTGTAGCCAGGTGACAAAAAAGTAAAATTGAGTGGCAAGTAATCCAGAAATTGTAAAACATTATTCATTTGTTGCCAGCTATTAATTGCAACGGGAGGTGCTGATGTCTATTTTCACACATTTGCTTTTAATCAACAAAGACTACGTGTGACACAGGGTGTCAGATCTCATTGACATTATCTATTTTAACTTTAGATCTGTTGGTGGGTTTTGCATATTTTTTAAAAATTTGAAGGAAAAAGAATTCATGAAAAATTGTGATAACCTAATATATTCACCTATGTAATTGTCCTTGCCTAAATTGTTGCTTTTCAATAGCAACTTTTCTTTAAGCATTGCAATGGGGCTTTGGCATGACACAATGCATAATTCTTATGTTTCTCCTTGTAAAATTCCACTATGTTCATCGTTTCCAGCTGATCCTCCAAAGAAATTTTGCTCTTGGCTTCCATTTCATAAGTAAATCAAGCCAGTGCCAATAGCTTGTGATTATCTAGCTTGGTACAACAGTTATGGTCTGGTTTTCCAACCTTTGGAAATAATTGAAACAATATTGACTTGCTTAAAGGCAGCCAGTTTGACAGGCACCATAGTCAAGACTAGTAGCTTTCTAAGTTTTGGGGTTTGTGTTTCTTTGGGGGGTTTTGGGTTTTTTTCTAGTTTATCTGCCATGCATGTAACTTTATTAAAAATAACGAATGTGATGTTTTAAGATCTTTTTTACACGTGATTTCAGAATGGAAAATTTGGAGCTGTCAGTGTAATGAACCATTTCAAATACTTTTCTAAGAAATATTGCTGTTATCTTCTGTTTCCTGAGATGGTGGTTTAGCCAGATACACTACGAAATGATCGTTTCCACAGTTAGATAAAAGCAGCAGTTTTTCTCTATTCATTAATTTCATTTCCATATAATGCAGAGTCCCCTGACTAGGTTTGATTTGGAAGTGAAATGTAGCAAGTGAAGAAAAAGGGGGTGGAAGTTATGAAAGGAAGTTTTTAAGAGAACAGCCTGCTGCATCTGTGTGGTGTAACTCCGGCATGGCTTGCTCTGAGTCCTGATCAGGAGGAGGGGTTGATGATACAGAATGACAGTATGGCTCTTTAAGGCAGCCTTAACAGCTATTCAGACTTGAGCTCCACATCTTAATCTCTGAGCTGCCTAAGGATGGCTCAGCTCTTAAGGACTTGCATAAATGAAAACAGCTTAACACCGAAAAGAATCACTGCTAGTGAAAATTCACATCCACTTGAGCTATCATATAAGCTCCTGGTGGAAACATGAGAATTGGTTCTGAAGTAACACTTTACTCAAAAAATTCTCCCTTAACTAGAGGTGGCACTTTCTTCTTTACTATAGATTAAAAACATATCACGTATAGATCTAACTTTGAGAGATAAAAATGCAAGCCACCAACGTGTATCATTCAACTACAGCTATACTGGACCTGTGCTTACATTTGAAAAAAAATCACAAACTCAAAAAGAAATCCTTTATATGGGATACAAACACAGAAAAGGAGAGATCTAAAGAAACTTAAGAAAGTAGTGAGCAAATCATAAACAAACTGAAATTTTATTTTAACAATATAATTTTCTATTTGCTGTAATATCTGATTAAAGATATAGAACAGGTATCAGAAAAGTTGCAAGTAGGGTGCTACACGTGCTCATAGCTTAATATATTACTATGAAATTACAACTACACATTTTGTGTATAAATAAATAATGACTCAGCTAAACCAAGATTAAAGGCTCTACACAATTCTTGCTAAAATAGATTGCACTTCACTATTTGAATGCTGTTACCAGAACTTTGTTTGCCATATTAATTTCTTCAAACAAACGATTAATGTCACATTTCTGCAATCATGAAAAGACTTCCAGAGGCTTTATGTACATACTACTTTCAACAGGTAAAAAAAGATGGAGACAAACTTAGTTTGAATAAATGAATGAAGACACTTTTACAAATGACAATGAACATGATTTTTAAAACATTAGGCCTTTCCACACCATGGGGAAGAGCAAAATAGTGTTGATACCTAGGTTAGAGAAAGGGCAGTGTGGAAAAGATACTGATTTGACATCTCTAATGCTTTCAAGTTTCTTGTTTGGTAAGATAAGAGAGCCCTACAATATAACAATACTCATATTATATATATGAGTATTATATGTTATATACTTGTATAACAATAACCTTAGGTTTTCAGATTGATCTACAAGGGGTGACTAATTCTCATTTTTTATCTATACACATAACATGTACACAAGCATCTAATCAACAAAAAGTAAATACTAGCATCTTTAATACAAAACATTGCCAATTTATTTATAAAGTCTGTAAGATTACAATTACACCTATGCTTTACAATTTTTTCAGTGTATCAGTATTTCCCAGTCAGAAGTGAAAGCTTCCTTTATACAGTTCTTCACATGTGTAGACACCTGAATCTGCTTGAATGATTTTTGCCTTGTGAATTGGGAATTAACTTTTCCCTGTACACTGAATGGTTTTACTTCTAGCATTTCATCACTCCAAATTAGATAACGAGAGAGAAGTTGCATAAATTATATGTTTAATAAATGAAACAGGAAATAAAATAATCTGATTTAAAACAGAGACTGAAGCTCGATTAGAGGAGGCAAGAGCTACATTTCACCCAGACCACCATAGTTTGGAAGACTGCAGGGTATTTTAAGGATGCCATACCAGCAAGCTACAATTGTGCTCCAATTTATGAACTATAACATCCACATTCTTTTGAAGTTTGGGGTTTTTTTTGGTCCCTTTATGTTAACTGGTTTCAGATAAGTTGTCTTACAAGTTTAGCAAATATTAAAAATCGCTGTAAAAAACTATTAGTCATAAGTATTTCTTTTATTCTTACATTCTAAAATTGATCTTTTTTGAAAAACTTGTAAAAAATTATCGCTATACAGATATCATTCCAAATACAAAGACCCTAAGTTTTTTCCATACTTAGTGGGACACTGTATTGACAGATATGTTTGGTTGTAAAGGAAAGGACAAATCACTTCACCTCTTTGGGACCAGATGCAAAAGGTGAATGAAATACACAGGAAAATACCACTGCTTGACATCCTTGTGGAGCTTTGAATAAAGCAATTTGATTAATCCTTTAAATGTTTGATTAATCCTTTAAATGTTTTCTTGTTTTTTCTTTTCTTTAATTTTGTCTTTCCAAATTAGACTGGGGCTAGCAATCCACTTTACTTTTGCAGAAAAGCTCTATTCCTTTCCACCAAGAGCAGAGGGCTCGCTGCCTGACCCCAACTCCTTTCCAGAGGCATCTTCCTGAAGAGTTCTATGAGGCTCCCTGATCAAAAAGCCTCCATTTCACTGTCATTGGGTTTCCATTCTTTACCCTAAAGCGGCTGTATTTTGGAGGTGTCATATACTTAGTCATATACAAACCCAGACCCTGTAAATACCTGAAGACTGTTGGGGGCTTGCACGGAGTTACTCGGTGGCCCAAAGGCAGGGCCACGTCTTCTGAACTGGTCTGGGAATAAAGGTGCTGCGTAAATATAAGAATATTGTTTTTCAGAAGAATGTATAAGTATTGTTTTTCTTTAATAGGAAATACATTAAAGAGCCTTTCATAGTCTCTTCAGTGCGCAGCAAACTAAGAAAACCCCCAAACTATCCTTTAAGCGGGGAGAAAAAAACCACTACTCCCAAACCACAAAAATGACTATTCTGTTGCGGTGACTTTGTAAATTACCTCCCCAATTAACCTAGCCGAAAACCCTGCGGCGGCCGCGGTGGCGGCGCGGGGAGCCCCGCTCCCCGGAGCGGCTAGCCAGGTCCGCCGGCCTGCCAACTTCCTTGCCACGGCGCAGGGGATTACGCTGAGCTGCTGCATTAACCTCCCTCGGATGTTATGTCGCCTTCCCCGGCTCCCGAGCGAGCGACCATCCCGCCCGCTCCCCCCCCACCAGCGCCGCCGCCCGCCGCGGCCGTTGCCCTCCTCACGCCGCCGCGCGCCCGTCCGTCCGCCCGCCCGCCGCGCGGCCGTTGCCGTCCTCACGCCGCCGCGCGCCCTGGCCGTTGCTCCCCTCACGCCGCCGCGCGCCCTGGCCGTTGCTCTCCTCACGCCGCCGCGCGCCCTGGCCGTTGCCCTCCTCACGCCGCTGCCCGCAGCAGGTGCACGGTGGCGCTGCTTGTTGCCGTCCTGCCCGGGGCTGGCTCGCCAGGCAGAAGCGTCCGCCCTCACCCGCCCGGTTAAAGGTGAGTGAGGCGTGGGCAGGGTCAGTCCCCTGGGCTACTTGGGAGCAGGGTTGTGGGGGGAGGCGACACACGAGCGGGGCTACGAGCGCTTGCTGGGGGCGCTGACAGACCAGCGGGAGCGTGGGGAGTCCCTAAGCCCCGGCTTAGGGGTCCGGGATGGTGCCTGTTCCCCGCCCGCAGCGGAGGGTGGAGGGTGATAGCAGCTCCCCATCCGCCCCGGTGCTGGCGGGGGGCGAACAGGCTCGGCTGACGTGAGGAAGGTCCGTGGTGCCCTGTGGAGGTGGCTTGTTGGCAGGTGCCTTAGCCCTCCTCAAACTGAACGACACCCTCCCTCCCCCCCCAAAAAAATACACCACCACCCCCCTCCTCAACCAACCCCCTGAAAAAATAAAGGTATGAGGGGAAAGGTGTGTCTTTTCCCCAGAGAGGAGGAGTAGGGCTGGAGCTCAGGCCCGTCGGAGGAAAGGGGCGGGTGGGAGCTACAGGCAGACTGTGGCTCGATCCTCATGGCTGGGGAGGGAGACACTGTCCTCAGGTGGCCTCTACCTCCGATGTGGGGAGGACAACAGGGGATAAAGTGACTGGGAGGGAAGGTGGGGAAGGTTTGAGGAAGGGTCTTTGCTGATGGAAGAGGACAGGTTGGTAGAAGAGGGCTGCGTGGTGGTGAGAAGGTGTGAAGGAGCTGTTTGTGATGGGGGGGGTGCGTGTCGGGATATAGGCTGACCGAGCCGGGTGATGAAAAAGATGTTCGTGGCATCCTTTGCTAGGGAAATTAGGGAGTGATGAGGTTGACAGCCAGTAGTCATTTTTTTCTCTTCTGAATGGCCTGGTTACATGCTTTAGATAAGTTAAATTTGTCATATACTAGTTGAGCAGAAGTAGGGCTTTCTTTCTGAGCTTTAACTTGGGCAAGTGGCGTGGAGAGGGAAAAAGGAGAGGAATTAATTGTCAAATGCATTTAACTTTCACTTTTTTCTTAATCTCTGCATCTTCAGGCAGCCCTTTGAATTAATAAATCTGAACACATTTGTAACTCCCAAGTAGCTGCCAGCAGTGTAGGAGTAATTCTTTTTGGATTCATTCATTCTATTTTTATTTTTTTTAATGGGACTTCACTTTGCATTTTGAAGGCTGGTTTTGATTTGTTTTTCCTTCTCACAGAATAGGTTCAATAGTGAAAAATACTCATTCAGTTCTGTGGGGCTCAGTAATGATGTCTCTCTCAAGCTGCTAGTAACACCTGTTGCTGAACTAGCCTGAGTGTGGGCAGTGTATGGTTTCTGTCTCTCTCTTACCACTCTTTATTTATTTAATCATAGGTAATGAAGAAATGAATGTCAAGTAAGAACAACGTACTAGTTTGTAAAACTTTATGAACTTGATATTGGATCCCCTACTGGGTGTAGAATGCTGGTGAACCTGTGTTCATATGCATTACAATAGTATTGGTGATGTATATGTTACGTGTGTGCAACTTTAAAATGTTTTCACTTTAGTGCTAAATTTTTAATGACCTTAAATGTGACTCAGAAGTAATCTCAAACTGCTTTGCAGATGTTTTCTAAATTTCCTGATAAAACATGCCTAGTTCAGTTAACTAGAATTTTAATTTCATGTTGTCTCTGACTTGATCACAGATAAACATGTTATTGTCTATAATGCCTTTAATTTGAGTAGACTGGCCCCTGTAACCTGTAAGTTACAGCTGCTTCAACAAAGTACACGTTAGCTATCCTTTCACAAAACAGCGATCACAAGACAATTTTAAGGCTGACTCTACCTGCTGGGAGGTAATTTAATGAAACCTTGCCTCCACGTGGGATTTTATGACAAAATGACTGTTAAAAACCGTAACTACATGTCAGGTGAAGGTAATGTATGGTGCTTGGGGCTGAGAGACCTGCAATTGCTAAGGGGGTGTAGGTGTGGAATGCCTCCTGGTCCCATGACAGCTCAGAGGACAGGGATGCTTGTGAGGAATGTGGTGTTACAGCCCCTGCTACATCAACATCCACTCTGCAGTAGTTCTGCTTATGCAATTATCAACTGGAAAGTACAGTAATCATGTAGCATATTATAATGTAAAAAGAATAACAAAGAGCATATTTTCATTGTGAAAGGAAAAAGTTTAAAAATAAATTAGGAGAAGACTTAGACTATGAAAGTTTTTTGAGTTTCATTTCTGGCACAGATGCACATTCCTAGCTGAATATAATTGTAAGAACATAGAAACTGGAAGATGTGATGTTGCATGTGTTTTGAAATCTATAGGTTTTCCAAAAACAATAGGTGAAGTTGTAAAATTAAATGACCTGAAAATAACTAGTGGTTTTTAAAAATAAAACCACCCTGCCATTATTCTTTCGACTAGACTTTCAGAATTTTCCTACTGAGACTGTACATGGGTGATGCTTTCTTTCAAATGCTCTGTTTTACAGCAAATAAATAAATAATGTAAATTCAGAGAAGAAATGGAAATCTTCAGACTAATGCTGTGTTTACCTCTTCATAGAAAAAACCCAAGTCCAAAACCATAGGTTAATGCTCTATACCTTTGTCTACCACAGAATTCAGAGATTCCTTGGTAAATGTCTCTCTTTTTCAGTTAAAAGAATCATGAGAAGAATGGAATTGTGAGAAAATTGCTTGCAGAACAGTTGGGGAGAAAAACAAAAAGTTCTGAGTTGACATTTTAAAGCTAATTATGATAAATATATATCTATTGTGAAGAGTTTTTTTCCATCTTGCATATTGTGTAGTGTATTTGAGACTTATCAGAGGGTATAGTTAACATCATGTTCTGCATCAGAAATATTTTTTTTGTTTTTTTAAATAAATGTCAGTCTTAAGGAAGATAGGTAACTTCATGATAAATGTTCTGGTGGGCAGAGAGGAGGAAGGTTCTACACTTACATAGAGTTATACCTTGATAAATTCATAGCATAAACCCAGGACATAGTGCATTACCAGACAGTGTAAAACTGCCCGCTTCCCCAAAAGTGGCTTACTGCTGCATATACTTTTATTATAGTAAGGTAGGGATATTATCATTTACAAATGGGAAGGATTACCCCTTACATAGCTGCACCATCTGAAAATTTACCACTCTGTGGTAAAGCAGGCAGCAACCCACACAGACTGTTTTTCCATTTCAATAAGCTAAGCCAAATTTTAGTGTGGATGGAGAGCACATTTTTAGAAGCTTAATAATTTTTCTAACCCCATTACCTGTGTGCCTGTATGGAAATCTTCCAGGAATGCCCCAAGTACCTACTGTGAGGGTATATTATACCACCTTTGTGACTTGGATGGTTTCTTGGAAACAGTGATGGCTTGAGGAGACAGATACAATGTTTTTACTAGATCAGATGCTCAGGTAGACCAAAGTAAAGCAGTATGAAATCGAGGTCTTCTGTACTTAGTGTTTGAATGTGTGTGTGATTTCTGGCCCTAAATTACCCTATGCCTCTGTTATATCTAGATAGAAAAGTTTTTGATAAACCTTGAAAAATAGCATGGTCCAAGTTTCAAGCATATTTAATTGTATTAATCAATATAGATTTTCTTCACTGATAAAGTAGTGAATATGGTAGATGAGTGTTACCCAAACTTCTTGCAAATGTGAACACTGTTTGGGCTCATCTGCTTTTATGCAATTCCCCAAGGAAAAATTTACTACTGTACTACTTTAATTGCTGGCAGCAGCTGAGTTCCTCAGGGTGTTAGGGGGAAAAAAAGGCATGAAAATCAGCTGTAATTATCAGCTGCAGGTGTAAATACTCTTTATATTGCCTGGGAGGAACTGAGCTGCTGCCAGCAGTTTAAGGGAGCTGGTAGTTCCCTAACTAGTGTAAATCAGTGCAGCTAATAATCATAGCTGCTCCTGACTCCCCCGAAGGAAATGAGCTGCTTCCAGCTGTAAATCAGGGTAATTTGGTTTTATTGTTTTTCTTGTTATTTCTTAATAGCTTAATTTTTTAATTAAGTTTTCCCCTACCTATTTATGACTCCCACCCTTTGAATCTTCCTGTAACTTCATTGAGAGTTGCAGTTCAGGTATGAGAAATGGCGGTCTAGGTAATTTCTTCTGTTCAAAGGGAAAAAAAAATAACTTGTGGTCAAATGGCAGCATTACTGGAAACCTCCATTGTGACTTGTTACGTTATTCTACCAAATAACATCTTGTCTTGCATAAAACAACTGATTCACAAGTCCTTTTTTTTTGGCTCAGTAGAAAAAGAGTGACTACTAGCATGAATGACTTCTGATGTTAGGAAGAAGATCTGTACAGCTGAACAAGATTGTAGGATGTGTGATTCCTGTTGTAAATAATTCTTAATGTCTTCATGATATTTCCAGTAAAATAAACCTCCAAATTTTTATCCAGAATACTTTAGAGTGATGAGTGAAGAGGGAATGGTAAAAGTTCTAACTTTTAAATTAAATTTCAAAATGCAAACATCTAAGCTTACTCTCATGGTTGTTTCTCCTTTTATTTCTTAATATCATTTGCTGGTATATTAACATAGTACACAGAAGCTTATGAGAAAAAAATTCAATACTGAATATTGGTTGGCTTGTGTTGTGGTTTAATCCTGCTGACAACTAAGCACCACACAGCTGCTTGCTCACACACCCCACGTCCCCCCAGCCCTCACTGGGGGAGAGAATCGGAAAGGTAAAAGGGAGAAAAACTTTTGGGTTGAGATAAAGATAGTTTAATAAGTAGAGCAAAAGCTGCGCACGCAAGTAAAGCAAAACAAGGAGGTAATTTGTTGCTTCCCATCAGCAGGCGGGTGTTTAGCTATCCCCAGGAGAGGAGGGCTCCATCACACACAATGGTTACTTGGGGAGACAAGACACCATCGCTCCGAATGTCTTCCCCTTCCTTCTTCCCCCAGCCTTATATGCTGAACATGATGTGATATGTTATGGGATATCCCTTTGGCCAGTTGGGATCAGCTGTCCTTGCTGTGTCCGCTCCCAACTTTGCACCCCCGGCCTACTCGCTGGTGGGGCTGTGTGAGGAGCAGAAAAGGCCTTGAGAGCTTAGCAACAACTAAAAACATCAGTGCGTTATCAACATTATTCTCATCCTAGCACTAAACCAGCTGCTAGTAAGAAAGTTAACTCTATTTCAGCTGAAACCACAACAGCTTGTAAATAAAAATAATTCACCTAGCTACTGTGTATTCATGACCTCAGCAAAACAGCAGTCTAGCTGCTGTTAATGACACTTGTATTAACCACTTGGAGAGCTGGCTGCTCCCCATCATCCTGCCTATGATAAAAACAAAAGCTCTGAGTAGGCTAATACAATGGAATATGCATCAAAGATCCAGTTATTGGTTTGCTAGTCTCTTTTTGTTAGTGGTATACCTCCTTTTGTTTAGTTCCTAAAGAAAATGTCCAGATCTGCATTAAGAATGGAACTGAGTATTTTCTAATAAATGAGGAAAAATCAGACAGGCAAGTGTTGATTTTCCTGCAGGGATTTGTCACCATCTTCCTTCAGAATGTAGCCAGTTACCAGTTTCTGTAGTGGGATAAATGTAAGGGGGGGAGCTTCATTCACCAGGCTTCTTTTAAAATCTAGGGAGTTTCCACTTAACATTTTCAGTAGTGGAGAAAAGAAGGATGTCCCAATAGAGTTTGAGAGATTTAAGGTATGGTCAAGCATGGTATTGGCTACAGCTGTTTGGAGTTAAGTGATTAGCAACTTACCTCACTGTCAGTTGCCTTGTTTTGTTCTATTTTGTTTTGTGTTTAACTTTATGGACGGCTACCACCCTTCTGTTCTGCTAACATAACTCTAGGTGTAGCTGCTCCAGCCTGGGTGAGTCAAAATTGTCTTGGCTAGCTTAAATGTTTTTAGAAAGACTTTTAAAAAACCAGATACCTGTAGTTGGTTTACTGAGACTTCGTATAATCAGGACTCAGACACTGTCCTTCTTTTGCAATACTTTGACAGTGAATGGTATTTTAATGCATGTTCTTAAGCTTGAATCTTGTAATTTTTCCTGGGACTAAGCTGCATTAATTGATTGCTGCTTTGTTTGTGCAACAACAAAATTATCCTCAAAGTTGATTTTAAATATGGATAGAAATGTATTGACATTTTTCATGAGCTAGTTCAGCAAGCATGCTTTGGCTGTACATGTTGGTTATTTGAAGCCTATATGTGGAAATGCTGCCACCTTATTATTAGCAAAGCCACTGTATATGTAGAAACAAGCAACAAATACTGTTTGGTTTCCACACAGTACACCAGAAAAAGTTGTTCTTACATCGATGATTAAGTTATGAAAAATTATTTTAAACTTTTCAGTATTGTCACCCAGAACTGGCATTCTAATGAGCTTAAAGCAGTTGCTTTCATTGCATACCGTGGCTCTGTTAACCGATCATTGCCCTATCCTTCTCAGTGGAGGTCAGTGTTGATAATTTCAGTGTTTTGACTCCTTGTTTTCTCTGTGTACCCTTAAAATAAACTTAAAAAAAAATCCTTTCAGTAGGAATGTCATGCCTAGCAATGAATGATTGCTTAACAATATACGCTGACAAAGTTCTGCTGTAATCCAGCACTCAGTTGTCTTATTTATATAACATTTTTCACTTTCAAGAAGCATGACAGCTAATGGAGGTTATAAAAACATTGGATTTGAATAATGTGCCAAGAGTGAAGGCTGTTCTCTGGTTAGATAACTTGGACAGAAACTGAGTTATCTATACCCTACTAGTGATACTGGGAAGAATTACACAAAGAGATAAAGTGGGTACATACACTCCATTCACAGGCCCCTTTTTCACTTTGCAACAACAGAAGTGTTGAAGTGTTGAAACGGTTTAGAGAAGCTGAGGGTGTGTTAGCTTCTTAGGAATACATTGTGAATAAAGAAATACAGCTTCTATATTTTTGCTGTCATCCTGTAACCTTTCAGAAGTGTTAAAATAACTTTAAGATGCTGAAACAGCAGATAGCGCTGTTATTTGTTTTGCTGGTGCATAAGGAAAGTTAGAACTGTATTTCCTTTAACTGGTCTCTACCTACAAGTCATTAGAATAATTAATGAAATAGATGTGCAAACATTCCTGGGAAGTGGCAGAACCCCTTTCAGGAGTATGTCCTGGGCACCAAATGCTGCTTCAAAACTTGTACTGTAGCTGTACAGTATAATATCTATGTGTAAACTTACTTGTGCACTTCCATATGATAATGAAGTTTGAAGTACAAAAGCAGCAAAATGTGACAAAGTTTGAGTGACACCTAATAAATGTAGCACACACTTTCATTGTGAGCTATATAGAATGCAATTCTAACAGTGGGCTATATATTTTCTAAATGCCTTCTATGGGATGTTTTTCAATATTTGGGAAAATGAGGGAGAGTTGAGAGACCTTTTTTTTTTTTTTTCTCTTTAGCGAAAAACATGCTGAAATCCTATACTTTCACTTTAATTCCAGACACATGATTCTCGTAAGCTGGATTTAATGGCTTTGCCTTTTGAGCTATGTGTATTGGTCATCCCTCCTTATCCACCCCTTTTCCTAGGAAATCTTTGTATATTAGTCCTAATTTTTTGCTTCTGCAGGACTGATGTTTGCAATGTATTGTGCTTCTCTTAAAATAAACGAAGAGAAAATAGGACTGTATTTCCAATTTGAATGCTATCATCTGTTATAAAACAGAATGTTTCACTCTCATTTGACTTATGCATTGTTCAAATTTAAATTCATCTTGTTGTTGGCCTAAGATCAGTTCTTTTTGTAAAATATTGGAGGTTGAGGAGGCAGAAAGAGGAATAATGTTGGGTTTTTACATAAAGGAAGATAACTTTTTGTGGGTTTTGCTAGAACATTTAATGCTTTTATGAGATTATGAAATACAACATTAAGTTATTTAGTTACAGTTGCTACCTGGTCTTCTAATTCTCCAATTTCTGCCCAGTTCTAGTTGCATATATGTTATATGACCCAGAAGGGATATATTAAGGAATCTTCCAGTATGCAGGATGGCATTCAACTCTGTTAGTATGGTACATAATTAAGATGATACTTAATTCTTTTCCCTCTACCAGGAGGAAACATATAAATTCCATAGTTAAGTAAATACCATGAAACACAAACCCACTGGTGTGCAGGAATAAAAAAAGGCTGAATCAGTTAAGCATGGAAAGAGTTGTATGGATTGGTGATGAAGGAGAGCTGAGAGTGAGGCAACCAGACTGTGATACAACTGAAGAACTGAATTCTGTAGTTCTCGGTGCCTGCAGTAGTTGCTCATGCTGTCCAAGAGAGATGGTGTGGAGTAGAGCCTTGGTTTGTATGTTACAAGGTGTAATTGTATTTCCACTTCAGTTTTGGATTTACTATGACACTTTTAGCAATCTGTTTCTATTTTCAATTCGGGCAAACCCCATTTCTCTTTCACCTTTCTCTGTAGCGCTTATTTACATTGTGATCTATTTTGATGCCTTTTTTTTATATTTTGTATTACCACTTTTATTTATACCACTAATCATTTTCTCCTTGTAGTTTATCCCAACCTTAAGTGTGTGTAAGCACAATAAGGAAAAGGGCACAGGAAAGAAAACCATCGAGGGGTGGAAGAGAGGAGAACACTACCAACAGGGTGAAAACGTGGGATACCTTGAAGGAGGAGGATGGTTTGTGGATGGGAGGAAGCAGTGTATTTCTTAAGAAGAAAAGATGGCTCTGTGGGTGGAATGAAAGTCCTGAGATAATGGACAGCCTAACAGCGTTACTGGGTAGAGAGGGCTAGAATTCCGTTATACAGATGGCTTAGAATATGTGGAATATCATTAGCTGGAACCAGTTACTGTAAGACTCTTTGGGTTGTTATGTCATGATTGAAACTACTTTGAGAGCCACTTTCTTATTATGTCACAAAACAGAGTAAATTACTTGTGAATCCCCCTTAGTGCTCGGCTGCAAGTTTGGGAACTCACAGATCTGCTTTATTGGACATTAAAGGCAGTTTTAAAAGTTTTATGGTTATGGAGCCAGTGTGCTTATGCATTTTTAATTCTATATGATGCACGTTAAACTGAGTATATAGTACTTGGAACTTTAGGCGCTAACTTCTGTTACCTATATCTGATTGTATAAGGAGTCGTTTTGAAACTAGTCAGTGCTGTCTCATGGAAAAAGATTACAATCTTAAAAAAAAAAAATCCAATTGAGGCATTGAGACTGTATAAAATAGCACAAAACTGTTAACTAAATGTGAAAAACTTCTTAAAAGTGCACATTGCTGTGGCTAAGTAGCGAAATTAATGCTCTAATCTAAATTTCATAGTAGGCATGTTTCGAAATTTCAGTTCCTGTTTTGCAGTTGTTACTGTAGAAAGACTTGCTGACTTTTAAGTTTGGGGAGAGGAGAAAGAAAAATATTTATACTCCGTGTATTTATATTTCATATAAAAAGAAATTGTGTATAACAGATACAAAGTGCTTATGATGAATGTAGTTCTTAATCTTAAGAATCTGTTGATTAGTGTGTTGAAAGTATTCTCCAAGGGAGAAAATTAATCTAAATATCTCTGAAATTAATTAAATCCAGAATGTCTAGCATATAAGGGCTGCTTATTTCATTAAAAATGTAGGAAAATAGAAAATCACTGCTTTAAAAAGTCAGTTGTTAAATTTAACATGGCCTGCTTCTTATTTAGCATTGAATCTTGCTGTATTTATGTAAAAGGTTTAGAAGAAAATTTATTTATTAGATGCAGATTTTCTAGGCACTTATTTTTCTCAAGTCTAAAGCAATTTGCTTGGTTCTAAGTTACTTTATTCATTTTGCTATAAAGCAGTTTGTGGCAGCACTTCAGTTATCAGACAATTCTTTTCAGGGATTTATCACTTTTTCTATAAACACGTAGCTCTAGTTGTAGATTGGTACTGTGGTTTCTGTTTAGGAGCAAGAACTTTTTTTTTCCCCCTGGAAAAACTTGGCACATTAAAAATCTTAATTTAAGATTTTCTTGATTTTAAAAGTGGAGAGATTAATCAGTATTAACATTTATTCTTTATTTTAAATATAATCTATTCTTCATTGGCAAGGAATTAAACCTGGCATGCTTCTTTTAAACATTAGTATATGAAATAATTGTCTGATTTCCATTACAGTCGGTGCAAGGTGTTGTTGAATTATGGAAAGCACAGCTGAGGAATCGCCTAAACTGTCATTTAAGCGTCACCCAGATAAGGATCAGCTTCGATAGAAAGTTTGTCAGTGTTTGTCTCCAAACATATAGCGGTAAAAAGCCTAAGGCCTTCCAAGCAACCAATTCCGGTGTTTAACTGTCTTTACAGTTAAGCATACTAAACCAGTGTATCAATGAAAGCTCTTTTTTTGCAGGGTTTCATGGGTTCACAGAAGGACCATGCAGTGAGATTAAGTCCCAGTTGTGATGGGAAGATAGAGTGATCCCGTATTCAGAAGCTCTCACTGAGCTTCCTTTGAGCAGGAAGGCCAATGACTGATGCTGCAAGTTCACAAGTACTAGGCATATGTAGCTCTGAACAAGGTCAGAATAGGCTGTGATCTCATGCGATCAGTATTCTTCTGCAAATTCCACTTAACAGAAAACTAAAACTGGAAACAAACAAAACTGGAAAAAAGGATGGCTTACACCCTTAAAATCTAAATCTAAGTGCTAAAATGTACCAATCATAGAATGGTTTGATTTGGAAGGGACCTTAAAGATCATCAAGTTCCAGCCCCCCTGCCATGGGCAGGGACACCTCCCACTAGAGCAGGTTGCTCAAAGCCCCATCCAGCCTGGCCTTGAACACATCCAGGGATGGGACATCCACAGTTTCTCTAGGCAACCTGTTCCAGTGCCTCACCACCCTTACAGTAAAGAATTTCTTCCTAATATCTAATCTAAATCTACCCTCTTTCAGTTTAAAACCATAACACTTCGTCCTATAACTACACCATGGAATACTGTTGAATTCTGAAGGGGTTCCCTGAATGGAAATGCCCAAAAAAGAGGCCTCACCAGAAAAGGGTTCCCACCAAAGAGAATTACAACTTTAAAATTAAAAACTGAAAACTTCAGGTTTTGATTATAAAAATAAGTTTACTTGTTTAGGGTCCTGGTTTCCTAGCAGGATTACATCTCAGGAAAGCATCCAAAAGCAGATACTTCTCACAAAAATAAAAAAAAAAGTTTTATTGAAAACCTGTTTCACTGCTGAGGAACAGCTCCCATGGAAAAATTTTGACTAGGTCTATCTCAAACATAAGAAAATAGAACCTTATTCATGGCATTAGATATCTTTCTGAAATAATCAATATACATAACTGGAGAGGAGTCAGTATAATAGATTTCCTGTCCAGAATCCAAGCTCTGTATGTTAATCTTGGATCTGTTGGATAACACAAAGTGTATTTAATAATAAAGCCTGCCAATTCTCTTCCCCTCTGCTCTTCCCATCTCGGCAGATTACCAGATTTATGTTTGATTTCTTGGATCTTTTTGTTAACTTTTTTTGCCAAAGAATTTGCTTTGATTGAACTCACTGGAAAGAAGTAAAAGCTGAAGAATGAGTTTTATGCTCCTCTTTGTCATTAGCAGTTCTGATATTCTCTCCTTAAGGCAGTAACCACTATGTGCTGTTGCATTGCTAGTACTGAACACTGGCTATTCTGGGGAGGGATGCGGTGTTCCAGGGACAGTCCTGGTACAGATGACAGGGGACATCAGGCTATAGCAGGCTCCAGCTGCAGCAATACCTTGTTCCTATCTACTTTTCTCAGTTAATTCCAAGTGTGGTGATAGTAATTCTATTCAAACAGAATGTGTTAGACCATTTTTTAGGTAAAGGGTGAGACATCTCGGTGAAGATGGCATGACAAATTATGGCACAAGCATCAGAGCCAGAACTCATGGTGTGCTTAGCATTCAGTTCTGAAGACTATTCTGGGCTTTCAAACATAAATGAAATTTTACATATAATTTAAAAAAAAAATTTTGTTCAGAAAAATTTGAGAGGAATACTACCTTGCAGTAGATCTGCTGCTGAGACTGGAAAAAGCAAGTGAGGTTTCAGACACACCAGCTTTTCTTCAGGTCTGAAATAGAAGTGTTTGTATGCCTGAAATGTTGGTTCCGTTTCCCAGTTATATCTATTTGCCTAATAAGAGTTGTTACTGATTTCTGCAAATTTGTCTACCCTGTGTTATTAGACCACAGTGGTTACAGAAACACTGCTGCTGCAATGTGTGGCTTGCCTGCGTTGACATTCTGTAGGAGGTTCTCCCCTTTCCCTCTTCCTTTGCGTCATTGAATAGAAACCTTTTCTTGTACACTTAACAACAACAACAACAAAAAACAGACAAAAGAGAGCTTTTGAGACAATCAGCAGGCCTGTACACTTTGCAGTCTTCCAGGAGGGGCACTGCCAGCTGTGAGTTGCTCCTTTGTGTTGTCTTTAGAGCAGGGTACACATGCTCTGCTTTACCAGACTTCAGGTTGGGAAGCAAAAGGATGATTTGTGTCACTGCCTTCCTTTCCAGTGCCCAAACTGGAGCTTGCCTGTGTTTCCTGTTATAAATAGGAATGGATGAACATGTTTTGCCTAATTTCAAATCCACTTAAAGTTCATGGGTTTGAAATTAAAAACAGAACTCGAATCTTACGAGGTTTGTGTTCTGTTAGGAGCTGGCCTTTTGCCAGTACACGTCTATTCATTTAACGTTTATCCCTGGAATCAAATACATATCAGTTTGCTATACAAGGTCATTTGTATTTCTTTATATTCTTTTCATTACCTTTTTTACATCTGTTCCATTGGTATAAATTTATGGTTATTAGAAAGTTGCTGTCATAGGTGTTTGCTCTCTCACGAGCTTAAGACTTGCTTTGCCTCTTCATTTTGTGTTCCAATAGTCACAATGTGTGCCTTCTGGTCTATTCCTCCATACATCCAAGTTAGTAAACAAAGGATGAAATCCACTTTATGTGAAGACTGTATTTTAGATGTTAATTTGTTTTGAATATGGAATAAAATAAAACATCGACAACCCATAGTGAAGTTTGTTTTATCCGTTATGGTACTTGTTCCAGGCTGAGAGGTGAAGCAATTCTGGAAGCTGTTCAGAACACCGAGGAACAGGATCTTTCCTAGTGCAAACATGTGATTCCTTTTATTTTTTTTTTTTACCCCTTAAGCCTCTCTTGTCTATAGTGCAGTTCTCATCCATGCTGGCTTGCATTATGCATGGAACCCCATGCAACCCTGATGCAGAAAATAATAGAAAGCCTGAAAATAGACCAAAAATCATCTGCAGCATAGTATTTTATATGTCAACTTAGTAGTAGTCTATTGATTCCATATAGTTTCACTTGCTAATTTTATTTTTTTTTCCTATTAAAAAAAAATTATACTGGGGGGGTTGTGTGCATATACAAATAAAGCATAAATATATTATTATTTGTTGTTACTGGCATATTGTAGTTATGTGTTAGCAGGCATTTTTAAGAGGTATTGTACTGATTTAATAAATTACATCCGTGCTTTCCTTTGGTGAGCAGAAAAGCATTTATTTTTCAGTATTTTAAACTGCGAGGTGATTATGGGAGCCTGCTGTGATTGTAGCAGTTCATTTAAATATAATCTCTTTGATCAAGGTTATCTGTGAATCAGATGCAATTTTCTTAAGTTTATTATTATTTTTTTACAGACATCTGATCAAAAGCCTATAACTAGCTCTTAGTCTGTCTCTTCTGATACGATGTGAAATAGTGATTATTTGAATTGCAGTGTGAATTTCATGATACATGTATGTTCTCTGAGTGCAGGAGACAGGATTTTTAACATCAGTGTTTGTGATTATGAACTTTGAATATGTTTTCAGTTTATATTCTGTAATATTTACTTAGCTATTGCTGTTTGAATAAATAAGCTTATTGTAACTCACTGGTATTTCTCAGAAAACATTGCCCAGCACATACATGTGAGTACACTTTTTAAACTGATGTGTTAATTATAAATATATTGTAGTGATATTTTTTGAGATTAAAAAAATCAGTCTTTTTATACTGTATCCTTGCACTGGGTAGGCAGTCTAAAAGAGATGATACCTTAAAAAGGAATCACAGTGCACTATTTTATGTCAACCTGAGAAGGTAATGAAAGGCAATTCCATTTTCTGGAAAAAAATTACAAAGGATGCTGTTACTTTTACAGTGATGACAATTTCAGCATTAAATGTTTCGTTTGAATACTATTTTTTAATAGGTTTAAGCAAAATTTGTCAATTCTGTGTACAGTTGCTTAAGAGATACTTTTACTGCCAAAAGCAGCAGCATCAAAGTATGTGAAAAACTGAAGTTTTAAACAACAGAATTGGTCAATATTCAAGTATTCATGAAAATGTCCACTGGGATTTTCAGTGGCTGCATTACAGATGAAAAATAAATGGAGATAATCTTACCAACTCATCTTAATTTTCCTCAAATTCAGTACTTCAAGACAAAGAAACGGTGGTGGGAGAGGCAACTTAAGAAAATTACATTAACACTTCATTTTGGGATTGATGGTTTTCTGCTTTAGCTGTAACTGTTATTAATGTCCCATTTCTTTCTGTTTTCCTTCCCACCAAGCGATGTATTGTATGAGGTCTGTAAGTAGAAATTCCACCTTAAATTTTAGAGAAGTGTTAAACTGAGTGTTAAGAGTTTTAGACATCTGTACCACCAAAGGCAGATTTTTATTCCTCCCCCCCCCCAAATGTTTTAGAATTTCACCATATTTCCTCTAAGGTCTTTGGATCAAAATTTGGATATAGTTACTGAGTTTAAATAGAAGATCTCTAATAAGAACTATTCTTCACTATCCTGCCAGCTGTTCTGTAATGCAGTCTGTAAAACTGATTGTAGTCGGTAGATGTTATAAATCATGATTTGTCCGTTGCCAACTTTGCCCCCTTCTCCAGAAAGAATCTGCCAGCCTGCATCTTAAAAGACCCTCTGTGGAGAGCAGAGAACTTATGGTAGCCTGAAAAAGGACTTCTTTCTCTCTTTTAGGGGTGAGTGAGGGGATCAGCAAAAGAATCTATAAAGATAGGGAGAGTGCAGAGCCACTGCTGAAGTTGGAGACTTTCAACAGCTGCTGTTTATTTTGAAGATGGCTCTTGGTTTGATTTGCAAGTATGAGAATGATGGATATGGAACTGGGATGAAGTTCATCTCTTTTTAAATTACAATTAAACAAGCAATTTCAGTCACAAATTATGTGTCACCCTGGCTATAATCTACCCATTCACTTTACAAAATAAAGGAGGCAGCTGATTAAATTTAGCCAGCATGTTTTTTTGCCTGCTGTCTAGACAATTGGCTCGGTTCCCATTTCTCCAGTCGTAGCTTGCTTTCTTGGTTGTAGACCCATTCGGCCACTTAACTGTTCTGCTGTCATTTGAACAGTGTGGTCATGAGGTTGGTAAAGAGTGTGCAGGGATGGGCTTTTTTTTTTTTTTTCTCTTTAGCAGAGAATGTGGTACTAGTAAATAAGTACACAGAGGTTTCTGCTGATGCTGAATGAGTCCTGTTACAGTGAAAATTTATCGGCTCCAGAATCAGCTCACTTTCTACTTTGGTGCTCCTAGAACTTAGATGAACCCTTTCACTTTATATTAGTGCAGAAGTGGTGTATGTATTCCGATACCGTCTCTTTCCAGCTGTAGTTTGTACATACCTTAGAAGTCAGTGAAACAAAGGAAAAAAACAATCCTGAAAACAAAACAAAACCAAGTTCCTTCCTCCCTCCCTCCCTCCCCAACACCAAACCCAAACTACAAATAGAGACCTCACTTGTGGTCATTGTGCTTTGCATTTACAGATCCTAATGGTACAGACATTTATTTCTTATCAAAGAGTTTTGCAGCAACATTTTCCCACTCTAAACGAGTGTGTATACCACAGTCTTACCACTGTACTGGGTGGTATATACATAGATGTGTATATATATATGTATACACACACACATATATATATTTATAATATCCTGAAGATTCAAGCTGTTTCTGTTGTACTGACTGTTACTATTTCTTGTGTGTGATTTCCATGTTAGAGCTGAGGAGTAATGTATTTAGCCATGGGGTAAACTTGAGGTTAATTTTGAGTAATGTTTGGGATGTAAGCTGACAATTTAACCAAAAAAGCGCGTGAAAATCTTCAGTGTTCCTATATGCAGTCTTTTGTAAATGAGGTTAGCCTTATGGTTGGAGACAACTGAATGCAAAACACTTGAGATTTGCCTCAGTGTTAGGTTAACAGTTGGACTTGATCTTAAAGGTCTTTTCCAACCTAAACAATTCTATGATTCTGTGGTCTTTGTCAGTAACAGCACCGAGCCTGGGCTGCGTTCAGGCTTTACTTCCGCCCAGCCAACCTGGAGAGCAGGCAGAGCATGTGTGCTGTTGCTTGCAGAAGGCTCTGTTGCTACACATTTAACAACATCTCACAACATCTCATGGCTCCAGTGGCCGCAGCAGAGGTCAGTAATTGTGCTGCTTGGTGCATTTTCATAACATACTAGTTATGAATACTAGAATTTTCATATAGTATGTATAACATACTAGAACTCAGCTACAGTTCATTTAGGGAAGTTACAGTCCAGCCATGAAGCAGGACTTCCTTTGTAGGACGGATACATGAAGAACTCGAAATTGAATTTTCATGAGATACCACGATGATTCAGATGAAGCAGAGCTTTGTGTCCAGCCCATCCATAATCAAAAGCCTAGTTTTTCCATCGGAAACCTAGGCATCTTCGTGGATATCTTTTTACTAGCTATATCGTCGGCTTCCATTGTGATTTTTTTTCTTTTCTTTTTTAATTTTTGAAGTCCAAAATGCTATCTGATCTTTGCCCTTGTGACTTCATGTGGCTTTTGACGTGACACTAGCATGATACATCTCTCATGTGAATACTCCTATATAGAGCATCTAAATAGACAACCTATCATTCATCTTAAAATTACAGGGATTTGTTAGACAATCTGTAGCAGCCAATTGTTTCATCCTTTCTGGGTCTACTTTCCTGATTGTCTGCATGGTGTGTGAAGTTTTTTTATGTTTTGTTGTGATTGGTTGGGGATTTGTTTTTTTTTTTGCTTTGTTTTAGTCCCATGATGAGCACAAGGCTGGGCAGATGCCATCTGTTTTACATTAAAATTTATCGTACCTGCTAGATTTTATTTTCTGAACCGGGCAGCCTGCAATGTCAACGTCATGAAACTTTTCTCAGATTCTTTCTTTTTTTTTCCTCCATCCTTTTTAACCCCTCCACCCCCTTGTTGTTTGTACTAGGCTCTCACTAATCCTGCTGGATAATCAGCTGAAACTAGGGTGCCATTTTGCCCCGCCTCTTTCAAAGTGAGTTCATACTGCAGTTCTTCTGAAAACCATGTGTTAAAATCCTCCGTGATTTGAAGGTCTTTTCTGTGTTTTTCCTTACAGTTACACGGATTTCTAGTGTTTGGCTTCACAAATGCTTTGCAAAAATACTTTGCACCCTCCCCAAAAATCTACCTTTTTTCTTTAGTTAGCATTTTAATTGTTTTTAATGCAAGTGTCATAGTTATTCTTTATTTTTTTTTCATCAGAAAGCAAAAATTAGTTAATATTTTTCAGGTGCACTTTGCACTTCCTACATAAAGGATATAGCCTCTGCTATTTTTTGGTTTCTGAGTCGGACACACACTTCTGCAGAGGTAGATCTTTAACTCTTGTTAATAAATAGAAGGCATTGTGTGGCTTCTGGATATCCTCTGCAAATTATATAGGTTCAATTTTATACGATGGAAAGGAAACATTGAATAGTTAGATTCTAATTCCAAACAAGGATTAATGCAGTAAGGAAGACAATATCCTCTTTAAAATCTATTTTTGTCTTTCCCTCCACTTTTGCTATACAGCTTCCAGACCTTCCCCCAGACCCATCCTGCCTGGCTTCCTGTTGCAAATGTGAGGAAACATTTGCACATATCCTTACAGAGAAGCTTTACTTACTTGTTGGTCATTGAACATCATTTTCATAGCTTTATTTGCAGATTAGACCCTCCTAAAAAAAAAAAAATAAAATCAGTTTTGCTGCAACAAAATGAGAGTTTTAAATTAATTGGGACTTTTTTTTTTTGGCATAGAGGCTAGTACAGGCTTACTGCCAGTGAGTAAAAACTGTGTATCATGAGGGAGGAGAAAAAAGGCTACTCTTGAATCAGCTTTCATATTGTGTTGTGTGAGAGATTCCACATGTTGTTACTTCATACAAATGTTTTCTCCCAAGAAGCAGAACAAAGTATGATATTCAAAAGAACATAACAATAAAACATATGGATTAAAAAAAAAATCTGTCAGTTTAAATGAGCAATATAATTCTTTAGCTCGCCTCCAGTGGGTCTGAGTAGGCTGTTTTAAAATATGAGGAGTTCATTCTAGGACAAAGAGAGTTTTCTGTTTTTCACGTTTTCCTGTGTAAATCATTGGGGGGGGGAGGGAGAGAGAGAAAAAAGAGTGGAATTATGCTTTGGACGCTGATGCCTTTGCATTTTTGGCATTACGCCTTCTTACTGTTTTATTGTCTATTTTGGCTGAACTTGAAGTTCCAACCATGCTCCCTGCCAAAAAGGGAAAAAAAAAAAGTTAGGTCCTTTAAGGATACTGAAAAATGAAGCCAGTTTTTGAATCCGCCACGTCCTGTAAGCAAATAAAAATGACTCTCTATGGAGCTCAGACGTTACTTCCTGTTCTCCTTTGGATTCCAAGCAGGAATGGAGCAATTTTTCTCTGCATCCAAAAAAAGGGGTGGGGGGGTTGGGGGGAAAATTGAGGGCTTCGAAGCAACACAGGAGAAATCTTTGAGAGGCTTCTATGCAGCTAACTTTTAAAATATGTGTAAAACGTTTTACACCTTAAGTAATGTATGTCGGTACTTGGAAAAATATGCAGCAACTCCCCCTCCACACCCCTGCGCACCACCTCAGGCATTCATATTTTGTAAGACAGTGGACATATTAAAAATACACATTATTTTTATTGTATATTTCACTTTCTACTGGTTTTGTAACCATTACTTATGAAGCTTGCAAATGTTTTGGTATTAGTAGCATATACTAATTTCTTAAGGCATGTGAAAGTGATCAAGAAGATTCTACTTGAGGTTTCCTGAGGAAACCAAAATGAGAGGAGAAGGAAGGGGGGAAGAGGGGAGAGAGAGATGCTCTTTCCAGATAAGGTAACTAGGATTTTGGTATAGTAATCTGTATATTGTGATAACTGGTTCCATGGGTAAAGATTTCAGTGCTGCTAGTAGGTGCTGCTACTTCCCTAACTTTGAATGAATGAATAAAATATTCTGACATAAAAGATAAACTACTAACACAAAGTAGACTTCTGGATTTTTGCCATGGTAAAATTAGGAGTAACTGTAACCCAAGCAGACTAGCCAAGCTTGAAATTCACTGTGGACAAATGTTCTTTGTGCATAATTCTAGAGGAAACTATTTTTGGTAGTGAATGAATATATGTAATCATTAACACATGATGGGGCCACTGTAAAGGCATAAGGCTGAAGCATGAATGCTTCCAGCACCCAAGAGGTGCTTTTGTATTTTATTTAATAAACTGTCTGGAATGTGCTATTACTTTTACATTTTCTTATTTCTTAAGTTTACATTAATAAAGCAACTTTAAAATTATTTTTAGGAGAAAAGACTTGGTTTCCTCAAAAGAGGATGTAGCTCAAAAATAGTCAGTCTGTTGCAAGGGAATAGAGGAAAGAACACGAAGAATCTACTGAGATCCTCAACATCCTTTCATAGGCAGTTTTCAGTGCATATATTTACTTGTGCTTGTCTGGGAGTGGTAAATTATTTGAGAGGCACTTTGGATTTCTGGATAGTAGAAGTTGTTATTATTGTTTTTGCAGAGAGTTAAGTATTAGAGATCCCATCAGCTTCTTGCCAGCGTTTAAAGGCTTCATTTGATTTTTTAGTTCGGCATACAAGGAGACACATACGACCTGTCAGCATCGTAGACCTGATTTACAGTACTTTTCTGAAAGTAACTTTTAGCGCTACCATGTCTGTTATCTCACTGAGTTTCTGGCTTGAGTTTCAAGGAAGGTTTAGAAGTGATAGGGAGAAAACAGAAGTAACTGAATTGATGCCCAAAAGATTGCTGGATGGCATGGAAAGGAATCTACTGTATAGTAAGCAATTGAAGGCTAGCCCCACTTGTTGGGCAGTGGAAGGTGTCGTAGCTAACCCAAGTGCTCTCCTTATTCTTTTGCATGGGCAATTGGGTAAAAGCTTGATTCTGTCCCTTTAATATGTCTTGTGGGCTGTTTACTCTATTTACAATAGTATGGTAGGTAACGCACAGCGGCATAGATTAAGCGTGTAAGCGTTGGCTATTTCTGTGGAGCACTGGAAAGATTGAGGAGATTGTCACTGTTTACCCCACACTCCCCTTCTCAGTTGATTCCTAAGTCAGATTGTCAGTAACCTGGGTGAGATCCCAAGTGCCATGGAAGTCAGTGGGAATTTTATCTTACTAAAATGGATGATCTGCATGCCTTGATTGATGGCCTAGGCCTGTGTTCCTTTATCTCTGACAGGGAATAAGGAAGTTAAGAACTTTCTAATGGATGTGGACTTTGTTTTTTGCTTTTTCTTTTTTTTTTTTTTTTTTTTTGTTAAGGCTGAACTCAGAAGGGTTATACAAACAGTAACTAGTGGGAATAAGATTTACTTCTAGGTGGAGTATTAAATATGATCTTTACATCTGGAAACATTTACTGGATCAGACCCTATCTGGGATTACGAGTCAACCAAGGAGCACAACGGGAAACAAAGAAAATGGCACTCGTAACTTGGAATATTTTATTTTAGGAAATGAGTAGTTCTAAGTTTCATTCATGCAGGTTAATATTTATGATTTTGTATAAAATGCACAATTTCCCAAATTAGGGTTGGTGTAACAACATTTTCATCTGTAATGTTCATTTTAGCTGTTCTGTTGTCTGAGACTTGTCTTGAATTTTTAGAGCCATTTTGGCCAAGGATTCTTGACTCCTTTCATAAATGCATAAAACCAGAGTTTTAACATGTGCAGCCTTCCATGCACCACAGAAATTTTGTGGTAGTTCTCTCTCTTATTTTAAAATTCAAGCTTTCAGACTACAAATTGCAGTGCTGTTGTATTAGACTTCTGACAGTTTTCTAATTTCAGAAAAACACATCTTTGCAACAAATGTTACTCCAAACTTCTATTTTAACCTGATTTCCTGAGGAGGTGAGAATTACCCAGTGTTTTTATCCTCATCATGGGTGAGCTCAGCCCTTTTCAGACACCATAAAAACCTTTCTCATAGATGTACTGTTTCTCCTGGAGATTCTTTGGTGTCTGTAAAGGGCTTTGTACATGCTGAAGCCTTACTGTAAATCAGTCAAAAAAGTCCACCTTGCAAACGCAGGTAGGAATGGAATGCCTGCAGCTCAGTTGCTAATACAGGTTCTTTTTGGTTTTATAGATCTGTAGCCTACACACTGCTAAACTAAATTGTCTTAGTGTATCTTTTAAAGATAAAATGCTCCTAGATAAAATATATTTGTGCCAAGTTTCATTCCAGATCACATGCTTATAGCCAGGTTCCAAAACCTGTGTTGATAGGGGGAATTTCTTAAATTCATATCACCTGATAGTTACAGATTTTTTAAGGGTGTTCTTGAGTTAAAAAAATACAAAATATGAAAAAAAAAGAAAAACATGAAAAATGAGAAATTCTTGAAAACATAGAATACTGAACTAAAATTATTTTCCACTTTATATGCTACCACACATCATCTGTCTAATTTTCTAATTCTTTATATTAGAAAAACTAGCAATCAGTAGCAACAAATAAAGGTGATTTTAATGACAGTTCGCTGACAGTGTTTGCCCTCACCCTATTTGTAGTTACAAAATTTATTCTCTTCTAACCCCTGCTATTAATTTCTCTCATCTCTCGCCCCCAAATTCCATGTCTTAACCCAAAGTGTTAAAATGATACTAGGAATGGAGGTCATTGTAGTCTCTTCAAGGATAATGCAGTTGAATTTCAATGAGCCTTCCCTTTATGGATCGTAGATTGTCTCTTGAAGAACAAAGTACATCTGGCACATCAAAAGAGGTGCATCCTGTATGGGCCTGGGCCAACCATCTTCCCAGAGGCAGTAGAGTCCTCCTTCAAAGTGATTTTACATTGTCTTGCTCACATGTCCATTGAGTTGATTAAATCCTATTTTGCAGAGTGAGAGGTCGTGCAGTTGTAGTGCTGTTCTGAGGTGTTGACTCTGGAGTAAATAAAACAAATAAAAATCAGTGAACTAAAGGGAAAGGAGAAAATTATACAGGATCCAGGGATAGCCCTAAATCACTGCAGCAGATCCTGTGGAAAAAGATATTTTAGAAGTATCTGTTGGAAGAAGTGTGTTCTTTGGCCCTACTGAGCATGGATGTTTGATGGCAAGCCGAGGAAAAGCAAAGCATGCTTTTGAGTTCAGTGTTCAGAAAGACTAATGATTTATGGCTTTAGCTATGTCCTACACCTTTCAACAAAAGATCATATTTCATTATTGGTGTCACCAGTACAAACTCCCTGCTTTCAATTAAAGAGGTGTATTACTTTACCAAACCAGTCCAGCAGCAGCCAAACACCGTGCTCATTTGTACTGCTCATTCTGACTGAGATCTGAAAAGATAAAATCTGTACTTAAAATCATCTAAATCTTTCACTAAGTAAATGTGTGATGCAATCCAAGAAACAAGTATTGTATAAGATCATCGAGCTTTGCTTAGATCTAACGGAGTGAGTAACTGGAATTCCAGTCCTCACAGTTGCAGATATCTGAATACTCGGCTATTTCTGTTTTCATCTCTTGGGTGTAAAGGGACTGTAGTAATGTTGGAACAGCGTTGGTACCTGGAGAGCTTATGCAGTGAGTTTAGTAAGCATGGTTTTTCTGTGGTTTAGGTATGAGTAGAGACTTCGTATTTCATATTCTTTCTATGCTGGACACGCTGATTCTGAACAAACTAAAATGATTTTTTCTATTTCTTGTGTTTCAGATTTATTTAAAACTTATCTGATACAGTTTTCCTTCCACTGCATACTTACTGAAATAATAGTGCAGCGGTTCACTGGAATTTTTATTGTGATTAGATAGCAGGTTCACCATGATAGATGTTCTACCGAGGCACAAATTGAGGGAAGGAAATTAGACTTATTTACTTAGAGGCTACAGTCAATGGTAGAAGCTTCTGAGGAGGAATACTTCAAACTACAGGATAAAGTGACCTGATAGAAGAGGCAACATTTGTGATCGTTACAGGAAATTGCACCAGTCACTCTGAAGGAATTTAAGTTTAGGTTCCCACTCCGGGAGCAGTATGTACAAGTTCGCTGCCATTGATGCAATGAAAGTTTGATTCCATCCTGAAGTCTCAAGTGTTTCTTATTTTGCAAACTTATTAATGTCATTAGTAAGGTAACTAATGCAATCTGTTAATAACAGGTGATCTTTCTTACACTCAGTTGTAGTATCTTTTATAATGTAGATGGTGACAAAGTGAAATGAGGAATCGATTTGTATGAGAGAGCTGTAGTTCTAATATTAGAAGAGTTTTGTTGAAACAGTAAGTGGATATGTTCACGTGTGAAGGTTTTTTAATGGCTGGGATTTGGGATTATTACAGTTTAAGATCTTCAATGAAATATTTGATGGTGCCTTTGGGAAGGGTGTCAGCTGTGATATTTAGTATTCTGTTTCTCTTGTACCCAAGTGGGAATATGATACTCTTATAAATCAAGTTAACTACATCAAGAGGTTTGGAATTAACTATGATGTCATAATGTCTAAAAAGTGCTAAACTGAAACAAATCATGCACAAATCCTTATCACAAATCCTACTTAATCCTTTTTATATTGCTTGTTATAAACACACATGTATCACCATATACGCAGTTTATACATAATATATTATTATATTTATTCACCTATAGAGAAAATTTAGTCAGCAGGGGATTCGGGGTGGCCTTTCCACAGATATTTCTAATTACAACTTGGTGAATAGGACATGAAGAATTGGCCAACATTTGCTTAAGTAAAAACTGAGAATTTGCTTTGATGTTCATGACCATTTCTGTTAGTTTTTGAATGTATCTCTAAAATCAATATTGTGATTATGAAAACACTGACGAGCTGAAAGAATAATTCCGCTAGTGTTTGAGTTGGTCTGCGGTTTGTGCGAAGGTTTTTGTCTGAAGAGTTTGGGATCACTAGGAAGTCTTTAGTCATGTGTTAAATTGCTTTACTTTTTAATTGAAATTTGGCATAAAATCAGAGAATAGAGAATATGGTGTATCTGAGGTGACCAGTTGTCACAAACAGTATATAAACATAAGCAAGACTGATAGTTAACAAAACTCAAAATCCACAAACCCAAGATGAAACAAGAGAAAGGAGCTGTTACCTTTCCTTTCTAGCAAACAAGACCTTTAGTCATTTTGGATTGATAGACCAAAGTTGCCGACAGATCCATGGGGATTTTGTCTTCCATTTGTGTACAAACCTAACTACAATCTCTTATCAAACCATCACTCTGTTTTTGGGTGCTCTTCCTACTAGCTACCTTTCTGAGACAAGTGAGTTGTGAAAACTAGAGTTCCTCATCTCTACCTACATACTACCAATATCCTGGAACCTTTCAGTCTGTGTTTCACTAGTTACTCTGTAAGGTTTCTGAGGGAAAGTGTTACACAGTAGTCATTATGAAATGGCTTCTTGGGGATGTATATTTTATTTTATTTCTCTACAAAATAATAGGTACTAGCTCCTGGTGTGTAATATTCATGCAAAACAGGAAAAACTCGGTCCGCACAATATTTATTTTGGGGCCTAACTTATTTGCATCTTGTGTGTGTTTTTCTCAGACTGTAGACTGCAGTCAAGTTTAAAATCAGATATAGTCTCCAAAATATTGAGTTTATTTTAGGCAGCAGCAGTGCTGGGAGCTGCTGGAAATGATTGCATGTTTTGTAACATTTTTTAAATTTTAAAATGTTAATTTTTACTCTTGCAAAATTGGCCAAAGTACTCAACAACAGTCTTATTACTTATGTTAATATTGGTCATGTATGTTTAATATCCTCGAACACAAACATTTCCATGTGTTGCACTCAAACTAAATGACTAATGTTATTTCATTTACTGTCTCCTACATCCTTTGGTCCTGTCCTGTGCTTGTATTGTAGTTGCATGTGACAGGTGTCTCATTTTCAGCTGAGGCATGGAGAGGAAGGGTATTCACATGACCACTCAAAAATGCTGATACTGGCCCAAAGAAGTTGCACTACTGTTAGATCATCTATTTGATTTTCTTTGTTCCATTTTATAGAGAGGCATTGCTAAGTTAGCAGTATGAACATTTGCTGCTAATTTTGAAATTTAAATTCATTAAGAATTGATGACACCAGTGATTTGTTTCATTCTTTAGTTAAAAGCAGAGTTGTTCTCTGCAACCCTGCCAGTTTAAGATCAGAGAGCAGTATTTTGACAGATGCTCTTTTGTGTTTTATATGTCAGTAGCAGGTTTTCATGCCCCTCTTGTCCAAGAAAGCAGAAAATGAGCATGGAATTCCAGTGGCTAAATTGCTTTTTGTAGTTGCAGCCAAATGGTTTATTTGCTTCACATTTTGTTCAGTTGCAATCATGTCAATGTAAGTGCTGTCTTCCCCCATCCCCCAATGTGTTATTTTAATGATGTTGAAAATCCGTCCTTTCAAAATGCATTTATTTAAATGACGTGGCATGTTGTAAACTGACAGAAGCAGAATCAGCTGATCGTTTAATGTTACGCTGAAATAAAAAAAACCAGGTGAGAATTGTCAATTTTCTCAGTTTTCCTCAAAATAATCTCTAAATCTTGCATATCAGGCAGCAAGCAGCATCAAGGCATGTATATAATCCTAAATTAAAATCTGGCATAGGACCTCTGTTCACCTGATGTAATTTCTTGAATATTTTTCCTGCATCCTTTGCCATTTCTTTTCCTTGTGTACATTATGAGATGCCTCTGTATCTTTGCTTTGCATGATCATTCTCCCTGTGCCTTTGTTTACTTTTTGCCTTGCTATTTAATTGCTTGTTCCTCGTACTCTCTGATTTTCTTCCTTAGAAAATTCCCAGCAACTATATCTGGTATGTTTTTTTCTCTCAACCTCAGCCTGTAATTATTCTCTGTACTTCTCAATAATGTACTGCATCAATGAAGCCTTTTTTTTTTTTTTTTTTTCCTTCCTACTAAAATGGTAAAGAACTGTAATACCTCTTTCCAGGAATCTGCTCAGTTTGCCACCTTTCCCTTTGCATTTCTTGGAGGCCAAGGTCTTTTCTTCTTCCAGGAGTACAAAGAGACTCACTTCCTTTAACAGTCTCCTCATTTAAGAGAGTTGTATATAAAGGCAAGCTTAGTGCTTGTAGGCAAAGGCAGATTTTGTTTGAAAATCACAGAAATTACATTCATTTATTTTGCCTGTTACCACTTACTGCTGCAGTAAAGAAATTATAAAAATGGCTATAAAAGCACAGAACTGTTACCTCCACCCATATCTGAATCTATATGGAACCCAAAGGACTTGTAGTAGCAAGATTCAGTATTATTCTCTCCACTCCTGCCTTTTTTATTTTTTTTTTTCAGAAGTCGATTTAGTAAAAGTCATCGAAAGAGTTGGTAAATTGCATATTACATCCTGAATTTACCATGACTGAAGCAGTAAGAGTAGTAAATAGAGTCAGATAAGCAGGAAAGTCAGAAAAACTGTGATGGCTTTCAGATCCTGTTGAACTTGTAGCTCACTGAGAACCTGAGTCTCTGTGAAAACCTGCTGAAGAGGAGAGGAGAAGGCTTCTAAATTGCCATCCATCTTCAGGCAGTGAAGTGTCCCATTATGCTTTTCAGAATCAGAGCAGTATGACAAAAATGTAAGCCAGACTTCTATGGTGGAAAGTGTTCTTATTAAGGTAAGTTAAAATCTTTGTTTGATGATGTCACATTATACTGATGGGTACACCCTTTGCAATGTATACATGGACACTCAAAACAAAGTTCTCTCAATACTTGTATACTGTGTGCATCTCATTGGCCATATTTGTTTTTAATTGAATGATTATTTATTTTTTTAAAGCATGTTTGACCTAATTGTTGTCAAGCTACATGTATAACTGATTACTTTCACTGCCTTAAATGCATCTGAAAAATAAGAAAATTCTTTAGGTTTATTATGTTATTAAAATACATGAAATTTGCTTCAGACTGTGCAATTTTCTCCCCCTTTCATAACTAGTAGGTCTGTTCATCATGCTGCAGAGCAGAGAAGGTTCAGTGATTGTAGCTTACGTCATCCCAACTCAGGGCTTTTTATAATATGGGACTCCTGTATAGCCTGCAGATGAACTTTAAATTGTCCATCCAAGTCATGGAAGCTGTAGGAACCACAAAGTATCTCTTAGTTGCACTAGATGGGATGAGTGTCTGAGCTCTGGGGAGCTGGAGCTGCCAGTCAATTTGAGCCTGGGAGACCCCTTGAGCATGAGTTAAATGATGATACTGAATTCTTCATATTGTAGCTGCACATATATAAGACATGCGATGTTATACCTGTTGAATATAACAGTACTGCAGTTCATTTTGTTAGATGGTTGCGAGCTTAGTGTCCTTATATCAGTTAATTTATAATCTGTGGGAAACCATAGCTAATTTTTTGCAGTAAGTAGATTATACCTTATTGCAACAGCATTAAAACGAAATAATGATAATGGGGAGTTCAGTATTCCTGGTTTTGTCACAGGTTTGAGGTTAAACCAGGATCAGTTTTACTTTGTTGAACCTTCCCGTTTGCCATGGCTAAAAATGAAGTCACAGATGTACTGGATGTTGAGGATTTATGTACATATAGAGGGATATGTGTGGTGTATTTATTTTGTAATGATTTGCAAGCCTCAATTAAAAAACATACCATAAGTGTGAAGCTTGTTTGGAGAATAGTGTTTCTTATTTTGTCTTTAGTATATTCACTATTATTAATAAAGGTATTTTCAAAGAGTTTATGTATTCTCTTCCAGTTTGGTATTTTGGGTCAAATTCAGGTCTAAAGTGGGTAGGTGCAGCACCATTGAATTGGTGTCTGTATATGGCCTCCCCTCTTTGAATAGCTGTTACTCTCCTATTTTGGAATGGAGTTACTTTTTTCCTCTTTATGTGTATGGAAGAATGGCATTGAAACAGCACTTAATGAGTCATATTATGTAAACAGTAGTTAAAAAGCATATTGATGCTGTATTTTACTACTGCGTAGGAAAGCCAGAAATATTGTTTGGATCCCAGAGTGATTACATGTCCAAACATGCTGCAGGGAGTTAACAATTCTTCCTAAACACACATAAACCAGACATAGCAAAAGAGCATCTTTATAGCTAATTGGAGGTTAGCTGAGCTCCTTTCTACCTTGGTCTTTGTTTTGCTGCCATTGACTTCCCTGTTTCATGCGAACGGCAAGATCTGCTCTTCTCTGTTTCTTGTCCAAGATTATTGCCCTCTGCTTGGTGATTATGTTCTAGCTGTGTTTGACTGGCCTTCTCCAACATGATCCTTCCACTATGTCTATAAACTTAGAGTTCATCTGCCAAAGAGGGCTAACAAAATAGACGTACAAATGTTGCAGGTATTTTCTGATACAAGATAAATCCAGAGTAATAGTGGAAATCTGTGCAAATTTTCATGAGAAATTGCTGCTGTAATTAGTTTTTTAATTTGAGTTTGTTTAGACCATCCATTTGTAACTGGGTGGGTATTTCTTAACGGTCTTTAAGACTCATGAAAAAAAAGTTAAATGAAAATTCAAGGAAACAAGGAAATGCTGGTATCTGATTCTTTGTATTTGTAATTAATACAAAATGGAAGCAAAAGTGTGGGATATGTTATTATTTTAGAATAGAAGAAAGAGACTATTTTTTTCGGGTAGATACTGTGTTGATTAATGACATAATTCTGAATTTTTAGATTAAGATCACAGAAGTAAAGACTTGTCACAAAATATGAATGTAGAGACTTGCAGCAAAGACCTTTGAAGAAACTTAATTTCCTTAACTGCAGCATCACAATGATAGTGACAGCTTTGCTTGGTAAACATCTTATATCTACATATGTACTTCAGGGACAGTTACATAGTTGTGCTAGACTGCCTGATGTTCTGGAGGGCTCCCTGTAGAAAGAATTGTGTTGATTGTTGGGATCTGGGGAAGGAAGGGAAGAGAGGATTGGAACATCTTTAATACTTAAAAAAAAAAAACAAACCCAACAATTGCACTTACTAGTTTGGTTCTCTGCATACTGAGAGACAATCCCATTACATGTGCTGGTTTTTGTAAAGTTAATTTTCTTGTCACTTCCATAATAGGCTTGCTACAGTTTGGGTCTCCCTTTGCTTCTGTCTACAGTAGGTCATAGAATTGACTGTATTTCCAGCTGTTCCTGGTGGGAAAACTTTGCTTCTCATTGAGTTATTTGTTGGCTTGTTGCAGCTGGTCAATGTGTGGATTTGGTTTTTTTGGTTTGAGATTTTGGTTTTTTCTTCCCCTCTCCATATTTTTGGGCAGTTTTACAGCATGTCTGGCACCCATATTTTGGACTTATACTTTCTTTTGTCCTCAATAGACAATATTTTTCCATGTGTGAAAGAACACTTCTGGTACTTACGATGCACGTATGTTATTTGCTGCAGCCTTCTTGCATATACAATAAAGATCCCCAATTTCAGTTTGTCCTTAATCAAAGTCTGGCACAGCAGAAATTTCTTGTTTCTTAATGGTTATTAGGCGTGTTATCATGATCTTGCAGAGTCACTGTCAGAATCTTACCTGGCAGTATCCTTAAAGGCCTTTTCCAAGCCTTCATTAGAAATTATTTTAGTAATCACAGAATCTGGAAGTGCATATGTCTGTGTATCATGTTTATACTTCCCCTTAATGTTACATTAAATGATGTTTGCCAGATGGCGTTGTGAAAAGCATTGATTCACGGTATTGATAGAATCTCAGTCCTTCACTCTGTTGCTGTGTATTGTTCCCATCCATCCAAATTTACTAATGTATTTATTTCCTCTTTCTGTCCTCTGTGTGAATGGCAAAAGTTGCCATGCACAATCGTAAACCTATGTCATCTATCGTGTAGTTTTGCTGGCTGAGAAATGTATATAGCCATTTCAGAGCTCTTTTTGCAACACCGTTGTTGATGAAATGTACTGCGACTTCAGCAGATTTGGAGAGGAGAACAGCATGAAAATAAACCTATGTAAAGGCTTGACATTATTATGGTTATGTTAATGAACTTGACTGAACTGGATTGACCTCAAGGGCACAGATTTTATTGTGCCAATTTGACAGAGTGCTTTTTCTGGTGGGCTTCACATCCGACTCACCACAGTTGTATTTTTTGATGTTTCTATTTTTAGCCTTTAAATTACTCTGAATCTGTGGCCTTCATTCCACACTAGGAAGGAACCCTATACAAAAGTCAAAAAGCTCTCATGTGCAAGGGTAGTATTTCTTTTCAGCACTGTTAAAAGTAACTGGTCTAGTTACCTACTCTAAGGCTGGTCTAAAACCAATGTAAGTTTTCCTGTAACCTGTTTCTCTGCCTTGTGTTTTAAGCTCGAATTGTTTTAATTTTTTTTTATTATTATTTTTGAATAGTTCAGTCAATGGAATTGCTTTTCTGTAAACTTTCCTTTGATTTACTTTTTTACTATATATCATCTTATTGTCATGAATGACAGTAGCTAACTTAAAATAACTGCATGTAGAGAAGTACTGGAAGAACACTACTGATCACGTGCAGTCTTTTGTGAGGGAGAGTTGGGAATAGGATTTGATCTAGGAATGCTTTGGTTTTGGTCAATATGTTAAGATATCCCTTAATACAGAGTTACAGAGACAATTTTTCAGGAATCCCAGGTCCCCGAGACCCAAAGAAATTTATGAAGCAACACTCGCTCTTTGTGGAGGAGGGTCAAGTTAGGGAACACTTGAACAAACCAAACATCTGTGAGTCCATGGGGCCTAACAGGTTGCATCCTTGAATGCTGTGGGATCTGGCTGATGTCATTGCAGGGCAACTCTTGATTATCTTTGAAAGGTTGTGGTAATCAGGGCAGGTTTCTGAAGATGGTAACAAAGCAAATGTAACCCCTGTCTTCAAGAAGGGGAACTATGGGCTGGTCAGCCTCACCTTGGGAGGTGAGAAGGTGTTGGAAAAACTAATCCTGGAAACAATTTCGAGAAATGTGAAGGACAGAAGGTTATTGGAAGTATTTGTCATGGTTTTATGAAGGGTAAATCAGGCTTAGCCAACCTGATAGCCTTCTATAATAAGGTGACTAGTGTGATGAATGAGAGGAGAGCAATGGATGCCGTTTATCTTGACTTCAGTAAGGCTTTTGACACTATCTCTCATAATATCTTAATAGACAAGCAGAGGAAATACGAATTAGATAAGTGGTCAGTGAAGTGGACTGAAAACTAGCTGAATCACTGGACCCAGAGAGTTGTGATGAGTGGCATGAATGCCAACTGGAGGCAAGTCACTAGTGGTATACCTCAGGGATCAATACTGGGGCCAGTACCATTTAACATCTTCGTTAATGACCTATATGGTGGGGACAGAGTGTACCCTCATCAAGTTCTCACATGATACAAAACTGTGAGGAGTGGCTGATAACACCAGATGGTTATGCCCCCATTCATAAGGACATGGACGTGCTGGAGAAATGGGCAGAGAGGAACCTCAAGACTTTCAGTAGGAGAAAATAAAAAATCCTGCACATGGGAAGGAACGGTCCCATGCGTCAGTGTATGCTGGGGACTGACCAACTGGAAAGCAGCTCTGTAGAGAAGGACCTTGGGATCCTAGTGGACACCAAGCTGACCATGAGCCAGGAACAAACCCTTGTGGTAAAGAAGGCCGGCAGCAACTTGGGCTGCATTAGGAAGAGCATGGCCGTCAGGCTGAAGAAGGGATCTTAGTTCTCTACTCAGTCCTGATGAGAACACATTTAGAGTGCTGAGTCCTGTCCTGGGCTCCCAAGTACAAGAGAGGCTTGGACATACTGGCATGAGTCCAGCGAGGGGTCATGAAGACAACTAAGGCAGTGGAGAGTATCTTTGCTATGAAGAGACGTTAAGAGAGCTGGGACTGTTCAGCCTAGAGAAGGTTTGGGGGGCAGGGGGACTCTGATCTTATTGTCTGTTAGCATTGGAACACTTTTGGTAAGAATTTTTATGTCACCTTGTAATGCCCATTGGTAATTTCACTGCTTTTCCAAGTATTTCTAGCCACGGTACTGACTGATTCCAAAGTGTGACTTTAGGAATTACAGAAAAGTAGTATAAATTTTGATATTACCAGAGACGCAATCTGGTGTTATTTCAGTGACTTAGGAGGAGTAAATCTTGTTCTTAGTAGGTAGCCAAGTAAATGACTTGAAATAGATTTCTTTGAGAGCTTGACAAAGCATCTTTTTCCAAGGAAGGTAGTGCCATCTTTGATGTGCAGAGAGTATGTACACTTTCCTATAGCCAAATAAATATCTTGGAATATTGGGCTGATTTGTTTTCCTAGGTCACAGCTGTAAAAGGGCAAATTCAGTAACTTCCATTTTGTTTTCCTGCATTTATGATAAGCTTAGTGTTGTCCCAAAGTTCCAAAGCTGTGTATTTTCTTAACTATAGGTGTGAAGGAAAAGAAAGAAGGTGAATTTAGTCTTTTTGCATTTTTCCTTTGGTGTTTATTTTTGTTTGTTTGTTTGTTTTTAAATATCATAAAGAATAGTATTTTCTGGTTTGGTTAATGAACTGTGTATCAGTTTTGTTCTGTTAGCATCCCAGGTCACTTTCATCTTAGAACTGCGCCAAGTGGGTTTAAGGAGGTGTTAGATCAGAGTGGTAAATAAAGCCCATGTTTGGGTCAAAATTCATCATTTTAGATATCTATCATTTCACTACCAATGCAACCTTGTTACAGGAATCCATTGGGAATGCATTCCCATCTAACCTAAATAAATCTGCTTTCTCTTAGCAGCATTCTGTTAACAGATGTAGCCCAGAGACTGAACTTTGCAGATTGTGTATCAGAATTGAGATGTTTCAGCTCAATTCAATAAACGTTAACAGCAGTTAACTAATTGCACAAAAAATATGTCCCCGACTTGTGAGGAAATAAAGTGCCATTTATGGTTCTGCTTTTTTGTCTTCTTCAACCTAAAGCATCTTGGGGTTGTTGATATTTCGAAAGGGAAAGTGATGCCATTTAACTTTCATTTTAGTTATTCAAGTCCACAGTTCTTCTAAGTCTTGCTACGGATGGTTGGAAAAGAGGCAATGCATGTATTTGAAAGCAGAAAGTGTTGTGAAATAGACTCACGTGATAACTTTATTTTTTCAAAATAACTGTATTTTTTCAAAACTTAGTGTTTGAATAAACATTAAACGGTTGAAAAAGTAGAAAATTCATGTTAAAATTGCTCTAGGCTGATGTAAATTATATGTCCAGCACTTAAGCACTTACCCAGTTCTCATTGACCTTGACAGCAATTACAGAGGTCGTATTTCTCTATAGGGAACTGGAGTCTGAACACTTTATCCACTATACTAGAAGCAAAGAGACCTTACCTTACTTGTACATGCGCACAACTAGGAGTCTTCCTTTTAAAAGTAAAACTTTCTGTGACCATTGCAAATAAAACCAGTTTTAATTTATATTGAGTTTTTTTCTAGTCTCATGAAAGAAAATTAAGCCAGGATGTATGGGGTTTGTTTGTTGGTTGGTTTTTTTGTTGTTTTGTTTTTTTTTTAACTCCATGAAGAACTGCACAGTAACTAGTCCTACTGGAGAATGGGCAGAGAGTATTCCTAGAACAATAGCAACACCGAATATTTAATGGCTGCTTTTAGGCAAGTATGATTGTAGTTCAGGAAATGTTTCTTTAATATGGGATCATTAATGGTTAGATATGGTAAAGTAAATGTAGGACCAACCAGGATTTATGGTTTTGTATTTTAACTATATATTCAGTTTGTGGTGTTGAATATACATTTTTATATACAGATTGATTTAAAATAATAAACTATTACCAACGTCTCAAACTCAGTAATTAAACAGGCTGTGTAAATTGCCTTTTATTACGGTTAGGCACTATCTTTCAGTACTATGTTTTTGATAACATCGCTTCTCTTTTTCTCTATTGCTCTTTCACTTTTTCCTTTTTAACTTTTTAATGGAAGTTACTTGCTTTATTCTGTCCTTTTCACAACAAAAATATAATGTAAGAAATGGTGATGTTTTCCAGAGGCCTCTTCCAACTCTTTTATGGAAGTACAGTGATGGATTGTTTTGAGTGCTGAAGGAAGATTTTTCATTAGATCAGGTGAAAACAAAGAGAATTTAACTTTTCCTTCAACTGTTGTAATCGGAGCATCTCCATTGCCAAAGGGGAGTAGCTACCCAGTACAGTTTCCATAGCAGCAAGTTGAACCAGTAATGATTTTTCTCAGTGTGGTGTGTCTAATTGTAGAAGGTGGAACGCAAAATGCGTGAAGAGGACTTCCTTCCCTTTCTATAGGCCCCTTTGTATAGTTTCTTTCTTGAGAAACGTCCAGACTTTTATTTCCAAATGGGTTGAAGGCTGTAGGCGCTTTTCTTACTGGCTCTTAGGATGTTTTTGAATATTCTGTCAAAAGGGTTTTAGCTAGTATTGAACATCTTTCACCAGTCCTCTGCACGGAGCAGGATTTCTCATAGAGCATATAATTTTTTTCCCAACAATTTCTTTGCACGTTATTTTTTAATAAAATCCTGAATAAGAGAAATGAGTATATTTTCTTTTGGGAGATTAAGTCTCTATATCACTCACAGTTTGGATAAAGACGACCCTAATGCATTCAAAAATGCATTATTTCTATAGTTACTTTTATATATATTTTTTTTTTTTAATTTAAGTTTTCCTATCTCAACATGATAACCTGTAGGAAATACCACACATACGTAGTTCAGATCCTCTTTTGAGATTCTTCATGAAGATGCCAATTGCAGTGATTAGTTTGAGAGGTATCTGATGACAGCAAGGATTCAGCTACCAACTCCATGAAAGTTTTTTTTCATTCAATTTTATACAGTTTGTATAGCACTAGCAACTCGGAATGGATTTCTGCAGATACCCTGGAGACGTGCGGATCCTAGTTCCATTAGCATTCCCATGGTTTATTCATGATATATAGATGTCTTAGTTTGTCGAGGAGTATCAAATGGATATCAGAAGGGGTTTTTTGCCATTACAAAGTAATTTTGGTTGGCAGGTTAAACTATAATAGCTAATAACTTCAGGTTTTTAGTTTCTTTTATGTTGAGCTGCCTAGGAGATAACATTTATTTTCTTTAATTAAAAAGAAGTGAAATGTAAGCTAGCACTTCCTAATTAACTTTGTGCTGGGGAATGACTGCAAGTGACAATGAGAGATTCTTAGAGATTTTTAGGAATGTAAAAATGTATTCCACAACTCATGTTCTGTATGGTGTGGCATCCAAAAGAGATCAGTTAGTCTGCTGCATTTTAGTGGTTTATACTGAAAAGATCTCATTATCCTGTAAATATTTCAGTAGTTTGTACAAAGTTAATACAAGGCATGTATTTTTTATGACTTATAATAGTATAAACGTTTACCGAGGGTTTCATTTAGATGTAGTATCATTTTAGTATAAAATCTAAAGTTAAGCTCTTATTATATAAGATCAATATTTGAGAATTGGATTTGGATATTTACTTTTACAAGATACATAGCTTTACCAAATATAAAAATATTCCTTCGATATATGTTTTTCACCTTTAAATTGAGTACAAGTTCATTGTCCCTTGGAAGACAAAGTAGCATGTTTACTTGGGCTTTTACAGTACTTTTCCTAGGTTACAACTAAGTGCTTTTTGACATCTGAAGCATGTCTGCTGTAACCAAAACATTTTGTTTTAGAGCTTGAATTCAGTAAAATATCAAAACTTTGAGTGAACATAGCCATCTTATGTGTTCACCCTATAAACTATTTGAGTAGCCTTCCATTATTTTTAAATATTGGTCGAGTATTGTGTAAATTTCCAGAAGTATGAGGTCCAAGTTAAAAATAAACAGTTGCCAATATGTTCAGTAGCAGAGGAAGGAAGCTGTCTATAGCAAATTGGTTCTGTCACTGTCATGAGCAGATTGCCCAGTCCCTAAATGTTGTGTTTTGTTCTACTCCATTGACTGTGAACAACTCAAACTTCAGTTCTGAAGATTTATTGCCACAGATAAATTTTGTGGCAATAGCCTTTTGATCTCCTAGATCAAGAATGAATTATAATGCATACCAGACTGTTTCAAGTTTTGAGTTTTCAGCTTTAGAGCTGTTTTTAAATAACTGCTGTCAACATATCTTTTTTTTTAACAGACCTTGAACTTTGTATAATTTACTCGTCTTCAAGTAGACTTGAGATATGATTTTGTACAACCAACTTCTCGTTAAATATTTACTCTTAATTGATAATGCATAGGTTAGGCATTTATAAAACTTCAAATGTTCATAGAGAAAACCAAATTTATTACAGCTTTGCAAGCATATTTTTCTTGTTTTATTTGTATGGGATTATTTTCACTTACATGACAGATGGATATATTGGCTAGAAATTCTTTATCAAATAGTATACAAAAATATGTGGCAATGTACAGTGCCAGGATGATAGATAGTGTTTGGCAAAATTCTCATGACAGTATGTTTCAATCATATGCAGACTTAATTCTTTTCTTCAGATCTCACTGTTGAACTGGATAAGCCTAAATGAGCTCTGCATGTTTTTTGCCCTTTCTGTCATGGAACAAACTAAATGATTCATAGCACACAAGAGCAAGGTGATTGATAGCATGACGTGAAAGGTATCTTTGTTTTCAAATATTGCAAATGTGGATGCTGATGGAATTTTTGATTTTTGCTTCTGTTTCTTAGGCCCTGCATTAGGACTGGTCAAGCGCCTGACTCAAATTGCTCTCTGGAAGCAAGCAATTTGTGCTTGCTTGTGCTCAGATTTCACCATGATGGCAGGTATGTGACGTGTCCTCCGTACCTACAAGACAGCCTCTTCTTAGTACCCTGCTGGTTTTTTTTAGAGTAGGTGCAACATGCCACCACAATTTCTGCCATAAAGGTGGTTTTCAGTACTTGCTCAAGCTGGCAGTCTTAGAGCAGTGCTTCTTCCTGAGCAGACCTCTGCAATTTTCCCCAGAGGTTGTCACTGAAACTGGATTGATTGAATGGCCTTTGCTATAGTTGCTGGATTTACCTGGTTATATCCAGAACTTTTCTTGCTAAGACATTAAAATTTGTCATCAAAAAGATGTATTTAGTTACTTAGAAAGCTAGGAGAGAATCTAGGTTTTAAAAAAAGTAATCTAATTCAACTGATAGGGGAAATAAAAAGGAGAAGAAGGTGCCTCAAACACTTGTTTTATTTGTAGAGAAAAAGGACTCTGCGCAAACTTGAGTAAAGAGTAAATACAAATTTGAGCTAGCTGAAGGATTGGTCTAACATTCACACACATTAACAGATTGCATTATTTTCCTCTTCTGCCTTTATTTTGAAATTCATGGCTTGTTGTGCCTTTTCTCCTAATTATGCATCAACTTTTGAGGGAATGGCAATGAAGTATGAGGAAGATCTCTTTATTCTTTTGTTTTGTTTTGTTTTTAATGCCTCATTTAACAGAAATATTTCTCATGCAGCTTAATATAAAATTTAATGCAATATAAAAATTCTGTCTTTCTTGTGGTTTGGTTCATTTGCCTTGTAAAGAAGACATAAAACATCTTTTTCACAAACTACATTTTTCTCAGAATGTTTTTAGTCATGTTCTTTCCCCGGTTGATTTTTTTCCATGAATATGCCTTTCTAAAATTATGTGCCTGAACAACAAATGAAATAAATTTTATTATCATCCTAGAGTATGTGCAGAGGCTTTTTTTCAGACCCTGATATACCTTTTTCTTCTTCATTTTTATACTAGATGAAAAAGAGAAAATATTTTTAATATTAAGACAGAATGAAACATGCATAAATCAATTTATTAAACATTACTCATCTTTGTTTCAAAAAGTGATCAGTGTTTCATATTCCTAGAGCTCTGTAAAGAGCAATATTAATAAAAATGTGTTTTCCTTTTTTTATTTTTAATATAAAATTTTTCAAGAAAAGCTGGATCTGGTGTTCAGAAAGTCAGATTTCCAAATTTAGCCACCTCAGATTGGATAAAGGTTTTCGCTGTGTCTTTGCAGTCATCTGGGGAAATTAGGGGAGTGATAAGCTGTCATAGAAACAGAGAACCTCAGATTTCTGTCACATGGTTTTAGTTTGGTGCCTCCATCTGAAGTCAGGGGAAATGGTGACCCATGCCATCCTAAAGTAGGAGCCCTCAGTAAGCAGAATGAGTTTGCCTTTGGAATGGCTGACTGCAGAAAGAGGTGGAATAGATGGCTTGGAAATAGATACCTAACTATAAAGGAGAGTTTATATGATTAACTTTTCGACTGATCCAGGTAATGACGCAAATCCCACTTTGAGTATTTTTAGGTTCATACTCTCAGTTTTGGTTTCACTTTGTTGTTTTAATAAGATGTTAATCTCAGTTAAATTGTTTGTACTTACATCATATAATCTGAAAACAATATTCTCTCCTATTTTTTCCTTTTTATTCTCATATTTTTCCTGATCTCTTGGTTTGTACTTACTCGTTTGCATCAGCTGAAAGAACAGCAGCAATGCAAAATGCAGATTTACTTGTACCTAGAATATACATATGTATGCTTATAAGATAAAGTAAATGTTTGGACATGTTTCACACATCAAGAGTGCATAGTTTCCTTGGTGATGTAATTCATACTGGTTGCATATTCAGCTCAGTGGTACGTTTTCAACCTTGAAGCGTAGACCTCTCTGTTGTATTCAAAACTATACTGCAAGCCTTAACTGATTTCAAAGTTCCAGTGATACTATGGTTTTGCATTTATACTATCAATTGCTGACTGGTACCAAGGATTTCTTGAGGTGGTTAGATGGTCACATACCGATTTTTATGGTAAAGAATATCCCAAGAGAAGACAAAAAACTGTTTACAAAAGGAGGATGAGTGCTGTCTTGATGCATAAGTGATATCATGGATAATAAAGTTGATAGTATATGGTTCCTTTTTCTTGAACTGAGTAAATCAGGGAGCGTTGTGACCGCCTGAGTTCATGTTTTTTGTGCTGTTTGGGATTCTGACTCAGTAACCAGGATATTGACAAGGGTTTAAAATACACCACACATCTGTTTGCAATTGCCTAATTTTGATGGTGGATTTCCTGAAGAGTTATGGTAATATAAAGAATTGGGAGAGGATTAAAAGATTGTTGAAATTTCCAGCTAGCCTTCTCTTACTGTGTTTTCTTTTGGATTCATGCAACCATGTGCATTAAGGTCAGCTGTTTTTAAAGTACTTACAGGAACAGATTTTTGGAGTTACAAGAGTCTTTTGTGATGATTCTAAATGTCAGTAACTGACTTGTTTAGCATTAAATGATCAACATATACAAAAATTCCCAGGCTAGCTAACTAGCTAGAACGCAGAAATGGATTAGCTTTTGTGACTGCAGAACAAATAATGTAACAACAACACACAATTAATTACACATTTCAGCACTATAAATTTGAAGAGATATAGTTAATAGGATGCAGGACTGCTTGTTGACTTAATGAACATATCAGGAGTGTTGACACCTAGGGACCAGTGAACTGACAAATTGAAGATTATCTGCTTTTTCTCACTCTCTGGTCATTTACTCAGCAACCCATACATTACTGGTGTGCTGCTGCTGTTACTAGGTTCTGCCTTTCCTAGGACAGGTGGTGTTTTTTGCTTATTTGTTTTTAACAAGATAAGAGAAAGACCGGTAAGCACTTCTGATGCCCCTTACTCAGGCTGTTGATTAATTCTGATTATAAGTTACTATGATAGTAGCTATGATGTTGATCCTGTCACTTGTTGAGGGATTGTTTCTTTTACCTACTGTATGTCATATTGGCAGACTCAAAGAACTTGGAGAATTCTTTTACAGCCAGGGAGAAAATATTAGAAAACTAATAGCAGAGGGAATAGAACATTCATGTAAGTAGGAAAGCTGTAAATTTACCCTAATTTTCCTTTGCTGTGCTTTTTCAAATATCTTTTCCAGTGTTTTTTGCTGGTTTGTTCCCGAGTTTCCTCTCCCTCCCCCTGTCCTTACTTTTGTGCAACCTTCCCCTTCCTGAGGAGCTTTGTATTTTCTTTTTCAGCACATTCATAATTGTTTCCTTGTCTCATTCCTGTCTCCTTGCTTACATTCTTTCCCTGCTCCTGAGACCTTTAAACTCATTCTCTTATCAAAATTAGCTCCCTATTTTTTTCCCTGTTGCAAATGAACTCCAAGCCATTTATTCTGTCCATCAGCCTGAAACCTACAACCGTCTACTCACTGATGGCCAGTGGTGGCGAGGGTTTGGGATAAGGGGCAAAGGTCAGCTTCTTGGACTAGTCAAGGGAATCAGCAAAGTTCAAAAGCTGCAGCTTCTTTGTTGGAGGAGAATGAGTATGAGAGAGGCCTCCTTACTGTTCTTTGTTTACTTAGGTGGTATAGACTTCATATTTTGACATCTTTTTATCTCATCTGTGAAAAATGTACCATGGGCTGTATTCTTGAGGGGCTAAGAAAACGCATATAAAAGAATTCTGGAATTAACAAAACTACTGTATCCTGTCTTGAGACAGTAAAAAATATTCCTAGTGAAATGATAGAGATCTGTGACTGCTTTCTCAAAACACGTATAGTGTAAACTGCTGGAGATACATGACCAGTGAAAAAGAGCAACATAATTGATAACATCTTTCCAGCTGTGGCGCTACAAAGCATATAAAAAAGTAAGCCTCATACCAGACTAACTCCTGGAAAAGCAGGAGTTGATTTTAAGCTAAAAATCTAAGGGACTGGTCTGTGTAACGGCAGAAGAGTCATTAAAATCTGCTGTAGCATAAATTTATAAATTTAACGTGAATGAAATGATAGACTCAGATTAAACAGACATGGCTGTAGACATGTAGACAAGTAGACATGGCTCTTCAGGGCATGCTCTAGTGCCCGGGATTGTTGGTTTGTGGTGGGGTGTTGTGTGTGAGGTTGTGGGTGTGGGGTTTAGTTGGTGGGTGCTTTTTTTTTTTGTGTGTGTGTGTTTTTTTTGTTGGTTTTGTTTTGTTTGCTTGTTTGTTTGTTTTTGTGTGTTGTGGTTTTTTGTTTGTTTGTTTGTTTGTTTTTTTAATGTGGTTGGACTCGATGATCTCAAAGGTCCCTTCCAACCACTAAGATTCTGTGATTCTGTAAAGTAATGTATAATATGATGCATATTCTTGTCACAAAAGAAAACATACCTGCATTAAAATAATGGATAGCAAAACCAAAGGTTGTGTTCACGATTCCAGCAAGTAAGTTACCTATCTTGCCTTGTAATTGTTAAAACTTCCCAAAGGGCCTGCCTTAACTTAAACATAAATGAGGTACCTGACATCTTTCTCACAGAACACTAGGAGACAAGACTGTCAGCTTTAGTACAATCCTTTGGATGACCAGAATTTTTAAAATCAAGCATTCTTATGCATGCTATTTTGAAAACCTTGTCCCTGGTGCTTAGGAAGTTTCAGATAATTGCATTTTTTGCCACCTCTATTTGTCTTTAACCTTTGATAAAAATACTGTGTGTGATTGCCACCAGGCAGGGGTGTGCCTTTCTAACAATGCTTCCCATCACTGTCAAGATAATGTCTTATTGTAGCCTGTTAATGATGTTTTATGTCTAGTTTTTACCTGCTCTTTAACATCATTCTACACTAACTGAATTACTTCCATTAGCATCTTTGAGAGCTTGGTTAAAGGGGTTTTTTTCAGTCTGATCTGTTCAGTATGTATTATAACCCTTAATTACATGTTTGGAGGAGGTAAATTTCTAATCTGGGACTTTAGAAAGGGGCTTCCAAAAGCTGCATTTCGATCAACATAGGGAAGTAAGAAAAGTTCAGTAGGACTTAATACAACATAACAGGCTCATGAGGACTGGGGAGAAAGTCTGTTTACAATTTCAAAGAAGGCTTATCACAGTAACAGTAGACTGACTGCTTCCTGTACTTAATTTTCATTGTAACCTCCTCTTTTAAAAGAAAAAATTATACCTAGACCCTGTGAACTGGATGACTTTTGCGAGTCCATTAGGATAAATTTCACAGTGAACTGACATAGTCTTGGCATTTTCAAAAGACAAAATCAGGTTATTGGTACCTTGGAGTGAATACTGATAATACTACTGGCTCCAACCTAGAGTCTTGTGGAACAGCGTTTTGTGTATTAGCATTCATAACACTGCTATTTCATGCTCTGCTGAGTTTATCTCTTCCATGAAGCACTCCCACCATGTCAGAGAAAGGTGGACTCTGGAAAAGTGATGGGGAGGGACCGCAGTGCAGAGGAGGTCTGTGTTTTTTCAGTAGGATTCCTCCGAGTGCTGGGCCCAGGTTGATGCCATCACAGCAGAAGCTGCAGCCTCTCTCCTGTTTCTAACCATCTGTTTCACATGTGGATTTAGGGAACGCTAAGGGTCCATAGCATTGTAGTCACATGATATCCTTCCAACTCTAACCATTCTATGATTCTATGATATCTATGCTTAATTGCAGAGAAGAGCTGGCTGAAAGCTATTTTGCATGTGTTTTATTCTCAGTGGGGAAGGTGTGACTGCTTTATACCTCAAAGTTGGAGCTTCAGTTTTCTTAGTTTGACAGATCCACTATCTTGTCTTTCTGACTGACTTCAGTTACTTGTAGATCTTTTTGGGAATCTGTGCTTTATGGTGTATTGTGTTTGAAGAAGGCACTTTTAACACCAAGTACCTTGTAGTAAGACAGCAGCAGTGGGTGGAGGGGATTAGATAACAGACTTTGTGTAAAAAATATTACTCACTAGTGACTTTCTCCTATTAGCAAACAAAACAAAGTTTTGGAACATGAGACTTTTTTTCTTTTTGTTAGTGTTCCTCATCTTTCTTATATTCTTCAGTATTTGCATGCTTTGCCTGTCCAGGTCAGAGCTGGTTTTATAGGTTGGTTGGAAAAGAAACCAAAACTACCTCTTTTGGCCCTGGCTTTAACTCTTGAAGAAGTGGCATGTATTTTGCCATGCTTTGTCTTCCTGCCTGCTTTCCCAGACAGACTGTGACTGAATTAAACCACCATAACTGTAGAAAAAACATTCTACTAAGTTAATGCATGGTATTCCTAAATAACTGCGGAACAGCTCCAAATCTGCCACATGCCCCAAAGAAAAATAAGTTTAGGACGGAGCCTGCAACGTCTGCCATCCTGTCTGCCTCTCTGGTAACACTTTCCTGTCTGTGCTTGCCTGGTTGCTGTCTACCACCAGCTGTCATCTCTGAGAGTCGGTCTCACAGGTTTCTACATTGGGTTTTATGCTCATCCCCGCCACCAGAGAGCCAGAACGGGAAATGAGAAGAAGCTTGGAGTTTATTCACAATTGTGAAGCTTCTTGTCTGTCTCTGGAATTACAGTCTTAGAAAGCCAAATCTCCGTTTTGGTGGTTTATGTTGTGTCTTTGATGGAAGAGCTGTAGAAAGCTCAGACGAGAACACTATTACTTGAATATTTTTTTCCATACCTTCCCACCCTGCTGCCCCCCATGTGGGACAATCCAGACTGGCAGAATTACACTTGTCTTCATATTTAGCTGTAATTATCTTAAGTGAATGTTTTGCTTAGTCAAAGCCCAAGAATAATCAGTTGCTCTCTGAGAAATGTCTCTGAAACACTGAGAGTGGGACTCAGGTGCCTACACATGATGACCTTTTTTCATGGCTTTGGGTATAAGAGATGACTGCAGAGGGCTGGCAGATACGAAACAGATTTACAGGAGGTCTGGCAGGGCATACTGGGTTTTTTAAAATGGCAATAGACACCCATCTTTCAGCACCTGAATCACACTTATCTTGTAACTTTGCCAGGTTTACATTCTCCTTTCTGACACTTTTAAAAGTTAACCTGCAGATCTTTGGAAACGTTTGTAGTGCTGCCAGCAAGGTCCTTTTTTAGCCCAGGGCATGCTTGAGTTCTCTGTGTCGATAATGCACCCAGCCTTAGGCACAGCCTGACATTGGCCCTGTGTGAGTTTGGTAGCCAGCTGTCCAAGTCAAGCCTTCAGCACAGTTGCCATCCGTTTTACTTATCAGCAAGAGCCAATAATGGTGTTATCTGTGACCACTTTTTATAAAATGGATGGCAACTGTCGTGAAAGCCCAGCCTTCTCCACTGATCTAGCAGGTCTCTTTGTAGACATAGTAACATAGTTGGCAGCTGGCACAGGGCGAATGGGCATCTGTGTCTCAGGCTTGGCCCACCGGCCTCTCCTGTTGCTGTAGAAGACTGCCAGCGGAGCAGTTGGGCCTTTATCGTTCCCCCAGAGCAGCACCTAGGGATTGGCTGCCATTTTCCTTTGAAGAAGCATAGAGGGAAACTTGTGTCAGCCACAGCTTTGAAGTGTATCTTTCCGCATCTTTCTTTTAAAATGTGCTCACAGAAAAGTCAGAGCAGCTTACAAACTGTATACTGAGTCCAGTATTATTTGGAGACAAACTACAACAGTAGGGTTTTTTTTTTTTGGTATAAAACCACAAAACCACTGAGGTCTCCTGATTGAGATTGGATAAAACTAAATGGTTTAAAAACAAATCCTCACTTTGCTTAGTTTGTCTCTGAAGGACAAATCCCCTGCTTCAGTCTTGTTCTCCATCCAGTAACTTTAAATGGCTTTTTGGGTTGCAGTGGTTTGGACCATGCTGAGTCCTCAGAGAAAAGTCAGACTTTTTCTCATTATCTGAGGCCTTGATATCTTCCTGTTTCTTTTTAGGCTGCAGGCTATCTGCGTGCTGCATTTCTCATTCTCTCTCCTGTTTCACCTGCAGTCTGCAACCTTTCAGAAGTTGAGCGGTCTGTGCAGCTCTCAGAGAAGGAGCGATTCCTGCACCTTTCGCCTTTCCTCAGAGGTATCCAGCTGACTCAATTTGCAGTACCTGGTGCAACGCAAACAGGCATTTTTATCTCTGCCAGCTGCACCCCTCCAGCAAAATGTAATATTCAGTAATGAACAATATATTGTGAAAAAATGAAGCAGATAGCTCTACCATCATCAGGTGATTTTAGGAGCTAGGGTGTTTTTTTCGTTTATAGTAAATAGGTAACACCTTTTGTCAAAAGCAATGTATTTTAATTCTTATCAGAAGTCAAAAGCTTACTGAGTGTAAGACTTCTTTGCTATTCTCAAAAAATCCATGAGCAAAAAGATTTTCTTCCATACATCGCTCCCAAAAAGCAATATTCCAAGGCCTCTGAGGTCATTTAGTATCTGCCCAAGACTCGTTTCGAAGACTCTGTCTTAGCCTATTTTGAAGTAAGTTTTGAACTAAGTTTAGGCAAATAAAGGAGAAAGTTCTCCAACGCTAAAAGTCAAAAAAAGTCCCCATCCCTTCCTCTGCACTGTGTGAGCTGTGGTAGAAGTGTTTCACCAGAATATTGTTAATAAGGCTGGACACTGACAGCCTGCCCACTGTTCTCCTGCTTTAAAATGTATATTCAGGCCGGTTTCTGGAGATTCTGTGGGAGGGAAAAGTGCTGTATGACAGACATACGTGGCCTTTTCAGTATTAGAGAAGATAAGGAGCATTGGAAAAATCATTTAACATCAAACTTTGCTGTTATTATGTCTGCTGCACTATTTGTGATGTTGTAAATCATGAAATGGGAAGAAAAAAGATGACAACTCAATGAGAGATTGCATAGACTCAGTCTGGCCTTTCTTTTATTCTTTGGAGACAATTCTCTGCTACGTTCTGGTTACTCTTGTTAAAGATAATTTTTAATTTTTTTTTTTTTTTGGCAGTGTCAGCACTGTCAGTTCAATAAACTAATCTACAAGTAAATCAAGATGCTCTGTATTTGAGTGCTCTGCTGTCTTAGAAAACCAGAAAGACCTTTCCCTGTATGTCACTTAACTTGATCTTACAAAGAACATCACTGATCTTACTGGAGTGGCTCCAGTAAAAGGCAGTAGCACTGTCTTTGTACAGACTGGCTTTGGTCAGGACTGTTGCCTGTTAAAAAATAGAGGTGCCAACCATGCTGAGCTCTGTTGGCTTGCAGGTGATAGGAGAAGGGGCATACCAAGCAGATAATTAGCACAGCTGGATTTTGTACCTGCTAGAAACAAAATATAATCAGATACAGGCATGTAAAGCTGGCTCATGCAGCACCACAGACCTGCTTTTTTCTTGTTCTGAGCTCAGGTACAGGGGGTACGCAAGCAGATTTATGTTGCATGACAGTACTGGATTCAGTGCTCAGCCAGCAGTTTTGAGGCAGAAAGGCCAAGGTAGTTGTTTTCCTGAGAAAAAATGAGATTGTGTGTATGTGTGTACGTGTACACATGAGGGAGAGTGCATGAGCAGTAACTGTGTACTTTGATAAGCCCTCTTCTAATAGGAAGAATAAGGCATGCTCTAGTTCCACTTGTCACATTTGCCATATTTCTTTCTCTAGTATCATGGAATTTCTCTGCTCGGCATGACACTGTCCTCTGGTAGTTTAAGTGGCTCAATAAATAAGAGGATTAGATATTTTGCTTGTTCTGTGATTTTCGTGTTGTTCTTGAAGAGGTGCATAAGTTACGGGTTGCTGAGATGTGGCTTGAAGGATGAGATGATGTGGTTTGCGTCTGATGAGAAGCGTAGGAGTGGACATAGGAACGCCTTTACCTGGAGTTACCTGGCTTTGAGGTCACCTGAAAGGTCCTGGCAATTAGGCTAATCCTGTACCATCTCCTAAAGCCAAGTCCAAGAATTGGTATTGATGGCACTGCAGGGGGTAGCTGTTACTCTATTTGTAAGGCTGAACTAGCAGGTTAGTTGCATAGGGAAGAGCTGGCTAAATTAGAGGCAGTTAATTCAGTGTCCTCAGGCTGCAGAGCTCTGAAAAGGTAAGGAGACTATGGGTCTTACGGTGAGAAGTAATGAAAATTTCCCCAGGACAACAGTAGCCTTATGTCTTCTCTTAGTGGAGAACTCATTTTACCAGGGTTTACTTACATACAATAGCTATTGAGCTTAACTTTTGCATAATATAATAAGTTTTGAAAAGCTAACCATCTGCCCTACACATCCATAAGACTTCTAAAAGGTGCAGGAAAAAAACCTAAGTCTTGGTATATCTCTACAACATTGTGTTCACTTACCCAAAGGTGCACATTAAAAATAATATTATAGTGTGATAATAGAAACATTTAACAGCTTTTATCTATGATAGTATTGTTTTCTTTTTCTTACCAGCATTATTTTAATTGATTAGATTGGAATGGTGAATTTCAAAAGAAGTAAAATACTTGCCTTTTTTTAAAGGGCTGTTGAAATTGATTGACCAGCAACTGGTCAGCCTAAATTTAAACTAAATTTAAAAATCTTTGTTCATTATTAATAGGTATTGTTAAATACTTACACTCAGTATTGACTTCTATTTGATACTAAAAGCCAGCATCTCTTTTTCTTGTGATCTGTCACTAGTGAAATACACCATAGTTCTGCATACCCAGAGAGATAAGGTTTTGAAGTACAGTGGCAGCAGCTAGAGGTCTTCTGAACTGTGAGGTTATCTTGCAGAAAAGAAAACGGTGACAGCTCAGGCAAGTTTGTGGCACCAAGGAAAACTACAAACTGAAGCCAGGTTATTTCCAGTCATGTCACTTGATGTAGCAGAATTATAGTTAGCTAATACTTCTGTCACAAAAAAGGCACAGTAGTCATTTTGTCTGAGTGATACTAGTTTGGTTACATTGAACAATGAAATTCTGTAGAAGCTATGAAGCAAACCAAGGTGGGAAACATTTGCTATCCATTTTTTGTTTTTGAAGTGACATAAATACAGATCTGATACAATTTGTGAACTGTGCTATAAAAATAGAAGAATAAATGTCAGCCTTCTAATGTTGCATTTTGATTTGTGAAGTTTGGTATATTAATGTCTCTAGGTTCATTTAAGGTACCTTTTTGTGAATTCCTACCCATGTTGCCAACCCCTCTACGCAGTATTTGTACTTAGAGCTGTTTTCCATATGTTTCTAACCCATTTAATGTTACATAGTACCTGAATTGTTAACAGAGAATTTCTTGTCTGTATAAAGGTACTATTTCTTGTGTGTAACTTGATACAGTTAACAGTTTATTTTTTTACTTCAGATAAAGGCACAATATACAAAGATTAAATAACTAAGCATTAAAGCTGAGACTAAAATAAAGGTAGAGATTTACTTGTCCTAGAACGGAGCATTATAAACTAGAATATCAGAATGAAAGGAGAAAGTAATGTGACAGAAATAATATGCAGATAATAAATCTAGGGCCATGCAACTAAACTAACTAAATTAGGGTATTTAATATCCTATCTTGGCATAATTCCAATGTCTGTTCTGTTATGTATTTTAGTGCAAATTGTTCATGTATGTTCGCTTTAAGTCTGTTCCCCGCTGTTTTGGAATATTCTCTTTCTCTTCCATTTAACGAAAGTTACATGTAAACACTAAACAAGAAACTCAGAAAGACAGCTGTAATGATATTCCTGGTGATTTAATAGACAGCACAGCTATCAAACACTGATGCCCAAGGCTAGAATTTGCAACTAAATCTGCTAATTAGGTTAAGAGCTAAAATACCAGTAGGTGCCTATCTGCATCTTTAGGCACCTAAGTACCTTAAAAATATATCCCCTTAGTCTCTCTTTCATTTGTAGAATGGCAATTATAATAATTCTTCACTTTTCAATTATACTATGAAGACAAAGATTGTGAGGTACCTAAATACCACTATAAAAAGGGCCAGCAAACAAGAGCATCCTTCTAGGTCTCAATCTCTTTTCCTCTTGGTTAAGACAGCCTGTCTTGCTGCCATTGTGGTCTTTGTACTAACAACTCCGTTACTGGTAAAGAACCACGTTATCTTTTTTAAAGCTTAATCCATATAGCAAGAAGAAGGGTTGAGATTCAGAGAAGGTTTATGGAAGGAACTGGTTCATAAACCATCATTTTTATATGAGTTGAGAAGTGGAAAAATTGCGAATCTAGTAATTACTCTTAAAACAGCTGTTGATAGAAGTAGTTTTGTACTGTGCTGATTGTTTAAGCATGATTTTGTATGGACACTCATTGGGATTTCATTGTGGTCTTACTAATTCCATGATACCAACTATTGCTAGCACTGTGGTTTTCCTACCTGTCAAATTACTTTTTCACTGTCAAGAGTTAAAGGTTATGTACATTTAATGGGTGTTTGCATAGGGGAAGCTGTAAGGAATATCTGCTTTACATTTGAATCTCTTTCTGGAATGGCAGATCTTTTCCACAGCAACTCATGAGCTTGTGTGAAAGAAATATGGTTTAAAGCTAAACTAAACGGATAACTTCACATAAATCGGTAAAAAGCAGGAAAGGAGAGTATTCTAAACAGATGTCCTGAAGGATTTATAAATGTTTCTCTGTCTGTGGCTCATATGGGAGGATTGTCTTTATAAAAGAAATAGACTGCAAATTATTATAATGACTTTATGAAATGAGGGGTTTATTTTAAGGATAAATTAAACCACTACTGCTTTAGTTAGTGTATCCTTGTTACTCTATTGTAGGTCTAGAATGATAAATCTAGAAGTACTGTTTGGAAGATAATATTTCCCTCAGGTTAACTCCAGCATGAGTAATCTGTATCTGGAAACAGAATGTGGACAGTTGTTTTCACTATAGGAAATACATTTTTATTTTTCCTCTCTAGTCATGGGGCCTTTTCTCAAAGAAGGATGTTATTTTGATGATGCTATACTAAGTTTCCTACATCTAATCAAACCATTTGAAGATGTTCATTAGGTCACTGGCAATTTTATATACAGAAGGAGCCGGTGCAAATTCAGATAACTTTATGGAAGAACTAGTAGTTATTTTAACTACAGCAGCTACATTATAAGTTACAATAAAGAGTTAGTGCACATTCCCTTATAGATATACAAGCCCACATCTGCATTTTAGGACATACTGTACATGAATAGTTTGGTTATTAATGGCAATAAAAAATTATATTCAGGATTTTTAAAAGCTGATTTTAAACGTCAAAGTAGGAGTTAATTTTTTGAAACGTTTGCTAGCAGCAGCTCTATAGTTGAAGAAATACAAAATTTTTAGTTTTGCAAATTAAACTTTTAAATAGAAAAAGAACATTATGTGGAAAGGTCACTAAGATGACTATCGTCTCCTAATACACCCAGATAGAAAAAAAAAAAATTCCCAAAGGTTTTCAGATTTGAAAACTATTTGCGTTTGACATCTTCAGTGTGCTTGATGAACATGAAGAATAGGATGGATTCCTGCATGACAGGCTCTACCTTTGAAATACGAGAGGACAAATCATTTCATTAAACCAATTAATTGGTACAGCCTGGGAAATAACTTTAAAAGTGCATGCAAAAAAATACAATCTAAAAGTTATCCAGTAGGTTCCTAACTGGAAAGCTTTGATAGAGGGGGAGGTAGGCTAAGTAGAACTTTAAGGGAAACAATGAGGTTTTTCTGAACGCTGAAACAGGAGGCAGCAATAGAGAGTTGGGAATTGGGTGGAAATCAGAAAAGCAGCCATTTTTTTCAGAAGGATTTTGAAGAAATATTCTAATATTGTTCTGTAGATCATTTGATGCATCTGATACGTGATACTCTGTTATAGTAGTTACTTTGTCAGATAAGTTACCTAGAAACAGAAAATAAATATTCATTTTGCAAACATAAAAATTAATTGGAAGTGCAGAGAAGCTCCGAAGTGAAGATATATAGGAGTGAAAAAGGTTAGTTATAGGAAGGAGGACATAAATAAGAATGGACATAATAGGAAATACAGAAATGAACGTGGTGTACAGAAGGTGGACTGGGAGGTGTTTTCCCCTGTCTTCAGTATAAGAATTTAGCAACATTCATAACGCAATAAATTACAAGCAAAATATTATCTTTTTTAAAAAAAGGATACTTTTTAAAAGATCCTTTTAAACATAGTCTGCAGTTAAACTGAAGATATTTTTTTAATTTGGGTGTGCAGAGAATATTGTTGAAACAGAGAATGAAGGTATGGAAATGTTGATAGCTAGCAGTTCACTGATGTGCAAAGCTGTACCTCCGTTTTCTTCAGCTGAGGATGTGTCTTACAGTGCTTAATTGTGTAGTTACTTAAGAAGACAAAGGAAACTATGGGATGCGTGCAGTATAAAAGCTCCCTACTGCTGGTCTAAATCAGATTTAAAATCTCAAAGAAAAAAATCTACTAATGGTAATAGATTGTACCCTGTTTGGATATCGCTTTTTGCTCTAAAATACGGTGTGACCAGTGTTGGAGATGGTATTGGAAGAGTGAGGCAGTGCTACCCTGGGGTAGGTGCCACAGTGCTGGGGCCGGGGACAGTTTCCGCCTTGGGGCTGCGAAGTGTCAGGTTGTGGCCAGGTCGAAGGGGTGATCTGGCAGTGCAACAAGCCTGCACCAGCCTGCCATGCCCCGTGGGATCGTGGAGAGCAGCGGCTCACATCTGCTGCTCTGTTTGCAGCCCGTACCTTGCAGAAATAGCAGCTGCGGCTGAACGGAAGCCAGTTCCTACAGGGCGGGGTGAACCTTTTGAATACATTTGTCTAATCATGCAGTCCATTTACTCGGGCTGTGAGCTTCTTCCCAGGATTGGATTCTGAGAGAAGTTTTGCCCTTTTGTTTTCACGTTCAGTGTTTCGCAGCCAATTCAGCTTTGACTACTTCAAGGCCTCTAAAAAAAAATCACTTGAGTCTAACAATGGTCCTGGCAGAAACCTCTTACAGCCCACTTTTTCCCTTCTGGTTCATGCAGCACAAGGCTGACCTATTACACCCCACATCTAAGTCTGTATTTGAGTTGATTTTTTGTTCTTGCTGAACAGAGGGGAACAGGGCTTAAAATAAAAAAATCCAAGAAAGGTATGTCAGAATCAAGACCAGAGTCAGCCCTCATATAAATGACTACAACTTCCTCAGTTTCAGTAAGTGCCTCTCCCGGATTGATCCCCTCTTCTTTGATATGATGTTAGGCATATTTGCTATAATCTCTCTCTTTCTCCCCAGAGAGGATTTTCCCATACATCTACACGTGTGTGCATACATAAATAAAATTAGGATTGATATCTTAAATATCAAGTGACAGTGTATATCCACCCAGTTCAAGATGTAACTACTTACAACAGTGATTAAAGATCAGTGTTTATAAAGAGTATTACCTGACTGTAACAAAATTGTAGAGATTTACAGGGTGATGTCTGGTGGGTGACAGATCAGTGCAGGGTTGATACACTGTTTTGAAATATGTGTTTGTCTCTCTGCTTATATCCTTAAAGAGAATAAAGGAATTTCCTTTGCAGGTGAAAGGAAAAAGAAAAAGAAAGGAAAAAAAGAAAAAGATTGTAGCTTCCAGAGAATTCAGAGTAGGAAGTGTTTAAAACCTGTCAGTAGCGGTCGTGTTCAGAGATTTAACAAGCAATAATGTTCATTGAGCTAGAGAACGGCAATATCTGGTAAAGAAAGTTGAACTTGAACCTTTAGAACTGTCACTGCCTTGTTTTTTCTTTTCAAAGCATGTTTCTTAACACCATGGCAAAACTTGAATATTGTTTAAAAAGTATTTTTCCATTCTCTGTTTGCAGAGTATAGCATCATAGAAAGTAGGATTGAAAGAGACCCCCAGATGTTATGTTGGCCACTCCTTTGCCCAGAGGATAAACTGTACTTACTTCATTCCCAACAGACGTCTGTATAACCTGTTTGTAAAAACTTCTAATGAGTGAAATCCCACAATCTCCCTGGAAAATCCATGGCAATTCTTCACTCTATTCATCCTTAAATTTTTCTTTCTTTTTTTTTTTCTTTTTTTTTTCCCCCTGGAGTAGCCTAAATCTCCCTACATCATTCATTTTATGTGATGATCTGGAATGCAGCGCTATTTGCTTTTAGAGAACTGTATGAACAACTTGGCTGCTAGATAATTGTTCAGTTACTTTGGCAGTCTCATACTTCAATCCTGCAATAGGAAATTCTTGCCAGTTCTTTGTGATTTTCATTTCTGTCTCATGATACTCGGTGCTTTTCCTGAAGCTACAGTTACTGAGTCACAGATCTTCATTTTTATTTCAGAATGAAAAAAAAAATTCAAGCACCATCCATTCTCCTGCCCCTTCCCCCCTCCCTGAGGAGAACGCTTGCAAAGTCTTCAAAAAAATAAAAGACAAACCAAAGAATTGGCAACCTTTTTTTTTTTTCAAATTTACTTTATAAAGTTTTGGGCTTTTTTAAATGCTTGGGCTGCTCATTTTTAGAGGTTTTGATCCCACACTTGTGTGAAGGTCTGCTAACTTGGCTGTGTTCTGTACAGGCACAGAAATCAGCCCCGAGAAGTGAATCCTAAACTTTGGTAATTTATAACTGCAAAAATATCTTTTCTGCTGCTTGCACAATCAGCGCTGATTTAAATACTACACTGTCCTGTAGAGCCTAATATTAATAGCTAATAAACTGTATTTTATGAAACCACGGGAAATGCTGTTTGCAATCATAGCATCATAACAATATCAAAGCACAACAAGGAGTGTAGTGTTTACTTTAAAAGAGTTGAAAGCTGAAGTGGTTCAGAAAATTTGGTGAACAGGGAACTGTACTGTAAAAAGGAAAATACTGACATAAAGTGTTCAGATGTGGCAGATCATTCAAATCTTTCAAACTCATTTTCAGTAGAAATATGGGAGGCGTTTTCCTGCTTTGTCACATTTACACACTTACATTTAAATATGAATGTTACTTCATTTACAGATATATTTCATGTAATTGTTAGCTTTTATGACAAATAACCTCATATACATGTAAGAAATGCTATGTTACAAGGATCTGTGACTTAAAAGTAATGTTTAGGATTTTATAGAGCTGTGTTAAACTGGAGTTGCTTGTTTCAGAAGAATTTTGCAAAGTTCTTCAGAAAATGATATTAAGGAAGGGGTCGGGGGGAGAGAAATTCCAACTGTCCCTCAGTTTGTGTATTATTAACATGTACCAGATGTCTCTTTTGTAAGATAGATTATGAATTATGACCGAATGAATTTTAGTACAAAACTGGAACTTTTTAAGTTAGTGAAATATTAAATGTTCTGTGTATTTTGTCTATCACTTGTAGATTGTTACGATGCTCAAAACAGTTGGGTTTTTTTTTCCCCCCTCTCCCCCTGCCCTAAACCAAAATACATCTGGTGTTTGTTGGCTTTCTGCAAATGATGGCTGGACTTGGCTTTGACCCTGTTTCATTGTGATTAAGCTTGTTAAGATTTTATGTTTTTAGTATCTGTTTTACAACATTTTCATTACTGTGTATTTTATTAAGGTTCAAGTGGTTTGTATTTTTATGGTTGCATCTGGTCTGTATAAACCCTGCTCCAGTTTAAAAAAGCTGCTTGTCTCAGTACTGGACATGAGAAAATTTTGAAGTACAGTGGGATACGTATGTGTCAATTGTATGATGGTACCTAGAAAACTCTTTCTCCTGAACTAGCTCATAATAATCTTACTACCTAAACCATGGAAAAGGGTGTGTCTCCGTGTTCATGTCTTTGTGTTTATTCATGCTTGCATGTGTATGTTTCATATTTCCACATTTAAATATTTTGCAGCGTTTGTCTTGAAAAAAAGGATAGTTATTTTTGAAGGGTGGTTCAAAATGCCATTGCGGTAAGTTATTTAATCCAAATATGCTATTGGATTAATATATTTTTTAGTAAGCATTGAAGAAGAAGAAATCCTATCTATATCAAAGTCAAGGACTCTTGAGTTCAGTTTCCCATGAAGATGATACAATATTTTTCTCTCAATGGTCATATAAGTTACACATTTGCCTTGGTGTTCAACTGGCTGCGTGTTGTATAAGCTTGTTGTACATATACTGTTTGATTTATGTTTAAACAGGAAAAAAAAGATGCTTTCATTTTCTCTTTAGTCCCACAGATTATTATATTCCTATAAAGTAAAGTAGGAGAACTACAAATATAAATTAAAATAATAATGTATTAAATAACTAGCCTCTGAGACTGTAAATGCACTGAAAAGAATGTTTCCCTAGTCTTTCTTATTTTAATAATTATATTCCTTTTCAAGTGTTTGTTCTAGAGCTCTGAGAATTTGATGGCAATCCTTACCTTAACCAAGACCTGACTTGGTTTAGAGGTATCTGCTCTGTAAAGAGTTTGCTAAGGTACTGAAATACTTCCAGTGCACCAGGTTGACAGTTTGCAGAAGTGCACAAACATGGAACAAGATGAAACATTCAGCATTCTCTCTTTAAAGTCTTTTCTCTAATAACTGGTAACGTACCTGAGGATGCAGTCAAGTTTTCACTCTGAATTCTGATGTAGACTCCTCATTAACTGCTGTGTCTGAACTTTGCATCCTTTGGTTGCCTCTACCCTGGCTCCTATGTCTCAAAAATAGTCATTCTGCATCAGCGTTCCAAAGAGCAGATTGTTCAAATCATGTTGCTGTTAAAGTACTCTTGAAAATTATAATTCTTGTTCTTAGTGTACCTCACAACTCCATGACAATTCTTAGTTTAATATTTCATTGTTTTTTCCTTTTGCTCCTCCAGCACTGCCTGCCTGTCCGTAATTCTTTTCTCCTATAAGACAAACTTTGTTAATGACTTGAGAGTGTTCTAATATGCCCTATGTGCATAAAAACTTATACATGATCATATATATTTTTGGGCACAAAGGTGAGCACGGAAAGTTTTCACAAACTGTAGGATGGGAGTAAAACACATCCATTGGTGCTGATAAAGAAATGGGACTGGTACGGCTCTAGTGGTTTTTCATTTCCACTTTATTTGGTTCTTCAGGTCAGTCAATGTACTCAAGATTTGGAGGTGGTCTGTATCAGCAAAGTCTCTATCAGCCTCACAGCTTGGAAAAGGTCCTGACTTTTTAGTGGGACATTGTTTCCAGTGTTCAGGCAGCAGAAACACTTCCATGCAGTCACACTGATGTAGTTCAGCATGTGCTAGGGAATGGAAACTGATGAAACAGCTGAATTGGAAGAAGTCACAGAATGTGTCTTTTGTTTTCGATAGAAAGCTGTGCAGATGCACCATTTCTGTTAAGATCTACCCGCTTTTGAATCATTTTAGTTCTGTTGCATGAGGGTAGAACTTTGGTAACAAAAGCTTTTGTGGATTTTAGCTGGACAGAATTATCACGTAATTACCCAATGCCTCACTGTGGTCCGTGGAGTATGAGAGAACTCAGTTTCTCATGTGTGTAGCCAAATCAGTGACACTAAGAAAGGGCTAGTTTGATGCCTTGAAACTGTGAGATTATGGCTGTCCAGCTCTGGAGCACCCAATGTAAGAAGGACATGGACCTGTTGGAATGGGTCCAGAGGAGGGCCACGAAGATGATCAGAGAGCTGGAGCACCTCTCCTTTGAAGACAGGCTGAGAGATTTGGGGTTGTTCAGCCTGGAGAAGAGAAGGCTCCAGGGAGACCTTGTAGTAGCCTTTCAATACCTAGACAGGGCCTACAGGAAAGATGGGGAGGGACTCTTTATCAGGGAGTGTAGGGAGAGGACAAGAGGTAATTGTTTTAAACTGAAAGTGGGTACATTTAGATTAGGTATCAGGAAGAAATTCTTTCCTGTGAGGGAGGTGAGGCACTGGAACAGGTTGCCCAGGGAAGTGGTGGATGCCCCCCATCCCTGGAAGTGTTCAAGGCCAGGCTGGATGGGGTTTTGGGCAACCTGGTCTGGTGAGAGGTGTCCCTGCCCATGGCAGGGGGGTTGGAACTAGATGATCTTTAAGGTTCCTTCCAACCCAAACTGTTTTAGGATGATAATGATTCTATGATTATTTTGACAGTACAAAGCAACAGTTCATTTATATGCCCCTGTAGTTTGAAAAGAACAAGTTTGTCAGAAAAGTTTAGATCTTGTTGCTACAGGACAGACCTGACAATGAGAAAACAAAGCCAAGGCTAAATAAATATAATTTGTCTTGTTTCATTGTTGTCCCTGGACCTTACTGAAAACCAGTGTCCCCTATCACTTATGAGCTATGTACAAATGTAATCCAGCATAACTTTTCAGTTTAAGATCACTTAATTTTTCTTCTTAGAAAGTGCTTCTGCTACTTTTAGAATACGAGTGCTATTTCAAAGGGTTTGCCTACATAAAAATATTTTCCATTTTTTTGCACTGCTCATGCCTTACCTATTGTATTGTATGTGCATGATATTTTATTATTTAGTAGATTTTAATGAAATCCTTTATTATTACTTTCTTAAAGTAGAATGTTAGTTAAAAACCAGTTAGCATAAAAATATTGCATGTTGCGGAACTTACTAAGCTCACTTCTTTTTTGAGATTATATTATGTTGCATTTTATTTATTATGCTTTTAGATCACAGGATAACATTTTACTGCTCTTGTGAATTTTATCAGAAAATGCACAAAAACCTCAAGAGGAAGTGGTTGCATATAAACTTCAAGATACAGTATTGTACTTTGACAAGAACGAATAAGAGATTCAGAAAGTTTTACTAGTGCTTGAAAATTTTTTTATGGTCTCAATGAGCTGGAAAAAAAATAGTTTTTAAAAAGATACAAATACTGAATGCTGTATTGTTATGGACAGCATTTTAGAGGCACAGTTTTTCTGAGCCGAGGAAGGTCATGTTCATCTCTAAATACAGGCCGTTGATGCTGAAAATTTTTAACTTAGAAGTGTAACATTACCCGGTTAGTTGGCCAAGAAACATGGAAAATAAGGTTCGTATTGTAACAGTGATTAAGTAATACAAGAATATCAAATGTAGAATAAATTTGCTGCCAGCAGATGGCAGCAGAATGGAAAAAAAAGGCACATAATTATGAGATAGTGGACAAAAGAACTCAGATTTCTAACAGCTTAGTTTCACTAGCTGATTTTCACTATGCAAGGTAAGTTAAGGTTTAATTGGAAAGGGGAGATGTCCGAAGAATGCTGATTTTTGATATATAACCTTAGACTGCAAAGAATTCTACTGTAGTTCTGTAAGCACTGATTTCTGGTGGAAGTTTTAAGAAAAGGTTATATCTGAATATATTTACACTAGTGTTTGTCTGTAAAACTTCTGACATTTCACTAGTCATATAATGTGAAGAATTATTAATTCTGATGTCCTGTTGAAAAAACTCATTATAGCAGAGGAAAGTGGAGAAGTATTAATTTTAATTGGAGCTGTCAACTTAAGTCCAGTTCAGAAAAGAAATAAAGCCTTTAAGCTGGCTCTCTCTGCACATAGCTAAGTTAACATTTGATCACCCAGTGCGAGAAATTGAAAATAACTTATGCTGTGAATACTTCTGGTGTTTCTTTTTCTTTGGTGATGTGGGGGGGTGTGTGTGTGTGTGCTACCAGAAGAGGAGCAAGGAGGAGTGAATGAGGATTAATTTTCATCTTTATCTTAAAATCTGCTGTAGTACCATCTGCACTTTGGGAAAATATGCAGCACTGTCATTGTTCTGCATGCTTTATGGTGTTCTCTACTACGAACTTCTATTAAAGAAGACACAGGATTGAAACCATAAGTAGGTGCGTTTCCACGGTGTGTGTGTATACAGTTATTTAAACTGTATTTGTGATTTATAGTGTTGCCAGGCATGCCATTCCAAAGTTACATTTAAAAAATTGTTTGTAAACAGGATTTGAGGCATAGACAAAAAATTACCAGGGACCCACCAAAGAGGAAGAAGGTAAGAGGGAATGTTATTCTATTTTCTTTTTGAATTTGTCCTTTTTTGAATTTGACATGGGTTTTTTAGAAAGATGATGTATGCATTTCAAGTTAAAAGAACTCTGTCAAAGGTAAACTGAAGACTCAGGAATTGTTTTAAACCTCAAAGTCTGCATTGTATAGCCTTCTACTAGTTAGCTGGAGATTTTTCTGTATTGCTTTGTGCAAAGAAAGCAGAGTAGGAAACTTATCTCTGTCTACTTGTATATCTATGTATATCTATAGACTTCTGCAAGTTGTTTATGGATATCTTGATTAATATGGCACAAGCTTGTGCCCTGTTGAATTTTTGCTAACTGAGAGTTGAGTTTTACAAGGTTTTAGAAGTTTATCATATGTATTTGTGGGGTAAATAGCTTGAGACAGATACCAAAATACCTCTGTTTTACTTAGCACGTGCTCATCTTTTGCATATATTATACTAACACTTGCATTGATTGTGCCACTATTATTCTAGAGATTTTAAAATGCAAGATTTTCTTTTTGACAGGTCAAGTCATATAGAACATATCTTCACAACTTCATTCAGTTCTAAAGGCATGCAATGAAGTTGCTTGATTTTAATTGACCCCAGAGTAATTTTAAACAAGTTATTATCCTGTGCCTCAGACAGACTCTATTGTTTAAAGCACTTTTAAAAAGGAATATCATTAGGTAATTAAAAGCATTACTTGCAGTTGGGTGGCTGTCTTATTGATGTGGTGAAACAGTAAGGGCCTTACCATAATACAGTAAGCAAGGCACAGAGAGTATCACACTGCACTTTACCAGCCATGGTGTAAATGAACAGCACAAGTCTGTGTTGGTTGCAGTTGAATGTTTTTGTAGTGTTAATTTGAAATACTGTCTATTACTTTATTATACATATGGAACTGGCACTCTTTAAAGCTAGAAGCAAAGAAACAAGTAGTGGAAGTTGAGAAATTCCATTGACCCAGTTAAATATGATTACAAGGTTAGAACTGAGGCCAGGATATTTTGAGTTCTACATGTAACATTTCACTGCTCAGCCCCTTTTGAATGGCATTACCTCATCTTGCATCCATTCAGGAAAAGAGTTGCAAATCCCACAACAGCAGATCTAAGTTATCCAAGGTCATTCTATGAGCAGAATGTGGAGAATTCTTTTCACGTTTTGAGTTACAAGGGGATGCTTAAAAATACATGTGATGCAGCGTTTTATCTATTAATGTTAGTTTGGTTTGGGCCAAATATATTTTTCAGACTTGATTCTTTTGCATTGTCTATCCCATGTGTTTCATGTGTCAGGTGCAAATGAGTCTGATCACAGTGTTAAGAGGAAGGAAAGTATAAATAAGCTAAGGTGCTTTGTAAAATAATGGCTTTATGTGAGCAAATGACATCAATTGGAACAAATTACATACTGCTTCCAATGATGTAATCCAGAAAGTTTGAATTGCTTTTAATGCTTTCAGTCTGAATAAATTCCTTTTCATTTGAGTTCTTCCCAGTAATCAGCTTTTATATTGCAAGCAGCAGGCTCAATGTCTGTTTATTCCTTCATTTTGAAAATTTTGTGATAGAAAAGGCAGGTAGAAAAAAACCTCACATTGCATAGAATGATTAGTAATTTAGAAATATTTGAAAGTTTAGATCTTTTTAAAACATTGATGCAGCTGGAGCAGTATTCTTTTTTTAATGTGCGTGTTTTTATGATGCCTGTAAATAGTGACAGAGATAACAGGGTAAGTGTACAATTGAAACATTCAACCTAGGAGGGTTTGGGTTTTTTTGTGGTGTTTTTTTAAAATCCATGTTCATTTTTCTGCATATAGACATAAATATCAATGTAATAACATATTGTGTAAAAATACAAATGAATCTACAAATACAGATTTTAGTATATGTAACAAGTGACAATGTGATTAGAAATAAAGAATATGGAATTTTAAAATGCTTGCTATAAATTAAATAGAAGCCTTGGTCTTTCTTGGGTATTTTTTAGATCTTGGAATAGTACTTATTGCCATTAAAAAAATTTCATCATTGTGAGATCAACATTTAGGAGAATCTTTGTTTCATTCAAGACTTTACTGAAAATTATGTTACATTCTGTTGTCTTATTTTGTAAGTTTATCTTAAAATGCAACTACAGTCGGGCATTGTATCAGTTTCTGGCACAACAGCTGTGTCCTTTGAACTGTCTTTGTCCAGTAAGGGCTTTGAATGTAAGAGTATTGATTAACACTTGTAATTTCTTGATATACACAATAAAAAAGTATTATTGAATAGCATCCAGTTATTTAGACTGAAATTAAAAATAGAATCTCATATAAAGACTGCTATTAACATTCCAAGGGCTTCTCTCTCACCTCCAGAGGATCAGATAATTTACATGTACCCATCTTAAGTAGCATCTCACCTCAGAAGGCATGCCATTGAATCCACTAGAATATTTTGTGAAGATAATATGTGATTACATGTAAGTAAAGGCAGCAGGATACAGCTAACAGAGTATTTACTATTTCAGAGATAGTTTATATTTTGTAGAGTTCAGAAGGAGAAGCTGTCACAACTTTTTTGTTATTTAATCTTACTAAGTATGGTTCTTGGTTTTTTAAATTGAACCCTGTCATTTTTAAGGGCTCAATCAGCTGTTTTATGTTGATTATTTTTTTGTGTGTCATAGTTACAAGTGTAACTGCTTGCTGAAATATAAAAGGGTTGTGAAAAGTTTTAAATATACTTCTCTTATCACATGCATCTATTGAATGTTCACAATAGCTTCATCTTTCCTTGAGTGAGCTAAAGTTACATTTTAATTATTTTTATCAAAATAGAATGAGAAAAATCTGCTTATTTCTTTGTATTTATCTTAAAAGGCAATCAATAAAGAAATACATAAACAATACAAAAATGCCTATAATTCTGCAGGTGTTACAAAGTATATTTCTGAAATTACTCAAATAGATGATACTTTTCAGAATACTTTCTATTGGTAAGGCTTATGGAGAAATTTATCTGAAACTTTTTTTTTTTTGCAGACTAGAAAAGCCTTCCAGATTTCAATTTTTCAATATTTAGACAACTAGACTAATGGAAAAAGACAGGACTGATTGATTAGACGTATCATATAATGCCATTTAGATTTCCAATACAATACATTTTGTGGAACGAGATAAAGCGATTTGCTAGAAGGCAAAATACAGAAAAACTGTTGAATTCTTATCAGAAAAAAGAGTCTCCCCATATACTCTAAAGGATTAAGCTGAGATTGAAAAGAGAGAGCATTATCTTTGAAAGAAAATCAGTCTGGGCGATGAATCCTGAAATTGAATCCCTGCTGGCTGATCCTTTTTCCTGAATGGATGCTTTTGCAGGACCCTGATTTCTCAATGTAATCATGGCACTCAGGTGCTTAAGCTGTAAATGTCCCAAGGAGGGCAGACACTGAGAAGATACTGCTTGATGTGCTGGCAGAGCTGAAGTTTCGCAGAGTTGTCTGTCAGTGAACACATACATAGGTAAAATCAGGCTGATAAAAGATGTATTTTACCTTTTCTGTCAATTACAATTCAACACCCTAACATTTACTTTAAGGTTTCAGCTTCCTGAGATTCAAACAGCTGCTGCTACAGAAGGGGGTTGGGAGAAAAGGCAAAAACAATACTAAAATGTTTTATCCTCCCTCAGTGGAATATGGAATTTCCTGCATTGTTTTCTGTGTGTCCGGGGTCCGGGATAGGCAAAACTCGCATGTGGTTCAGTAACACATTTTGGATAAATACTTGAGTCAGAGTTTTTAAAGCCTCATTTTTTCTTCTATCTCATTGCTAGACACAAGAGCTATATATCACTGAAAAAAACATTGCTCGGTTCCCTTTGGTTTCAAATACCACTGTAATATATTTTTAAGTTACAAGTTTTTCAGCATACAACATCACATTGTGTGTCTCTCTGTAACTTGTTTTACATGTTATTAATTTTAATCTTTCTTCCCCTCTGAACTGTGTTTGATCAAATCAATTGTCCGAATTGCTCTGCTGTTGTCAGCAGAAACATCGGCATCTGGTATAACACATGTGGCTTGATCGACGAAATGGTAAATTCAAGTGAACTATAGGGCTTGTTGCTTTAAACACTGTAAGAATGGGCACACTTAAAAAGTGAGTTATGCCATTTTAACTGCTTGTATTTGGCTACTGGGTCTGTAAACTGACCCTTATCTAATTGGTAATAGAAGTGGCGAGGCAGGGGACACACCAATTTTGTTGTATCAGTAACATTCTCTGGTGTGCTTTTCCAGGTGGTGAGTGTAATAATTACCATCTTCTGCATGGATATGAACATGTCTCTCAAATATAAAGTCTACCAGGATTGATTGTTTCTATTGTTCTGGTTTTCTGCACCATTTCTGCTTTGTTTTGGCTTTCTCCTTCTAGGGAGTGGTAGGGGAAACAGTACATAAAGAAAGTTGTTTATAGTTATTTGGTAACTTCTTGCTGCCTAAATCTCAGCGACTTAGGCAATTGCTAGTTACTATTAGCTATTAAAAAACAAAAGGATTTAAAACTATATGGACAAGACAATTTTGCAGAAAGCAGCTGAGCATTCTTGAATTAAATTTAGACCATGTTGCTATTCTGAGCTTTATGTTTTGGAGCAAAACAAGACCAGATTAAAAAACCCTGGCTATTTCTGCCCCTTATTGCTCCCTGAATAGTGTTTTCCTTTTTCCTCAAGCGTCTTCCACACCTCAAGTAATATTAATCTCCTATCTGCCTTTTCCTTCTACTTTGTTTCAGACCAGCTCAGATGCTTTGGCAATATTTTCCAAAGCTAGTAGCCAGTCATCATGTGCATGATTTTTCATTAATATATAGTATTTGGGACTCAGTGTTACCTAATTCTTAGGTAGGATTTGTCTCCTCCATCAGTCTCCCAAGAGGTGCTACAGAAGGATGCCTTATTCCTAAGTAGTAGGCACACAGAGATGCAATTGCCACTTCTATACAACCAAGAAACTCCTACTTCCATGAAACTCCTGTGATGTGTCAAATTAGTTTGTCACAAAAAGTGACTGTGTAGCTTTAGAGCAGTTAAATCAAGGGGGTTTTTGTATGTAGGTGGGTGGTTGGTTTTATATCCCTGCATAGAAAGACATTTAGGTATCAAAGAATTTTCTTTGACTCTGGCAGGTTTGTGCTCTTCCTAAAGCTCCAGTTAGCTGTTCTTATTTGTTACTGTAGTAAGGTTGTCTCTTTATTTCTAGTCCTTTTCAATTTCCACATCTGACAGGCAGTGAGGCCTGGTCAGCAAAGCAGATGACCTGGTTCTGTCCCTGGCATTGTTGCTACCTTGTTGGGGAAACATCAGATCGCTTCTCTCTCTTCCTTTTTCCCTTCCTTGTAATAGTCATAATGATAATGACTTTGTATACTGTCTATGAATGAAATATCTGTATATAAATATTTCCCTATTAAAGAATTTGTAGTCTTTGAAAACAAAATATTTCAAACACAAGAAGTAGAAACACGGAAGAACCACTTTTGTAAAACCTTGTTTAAGGACATGTATCTGGTCACGTGGCACCCTGCTTCATTTGCCTACCAAGTAAGACTTCCTACCAAATATGATTTTGGGTGCTGTGCCCCAGTTTCAGGCATAGAAATTTTTTGCCTGGAGCTATTCAGTCTACAGATGTTTACACTGCACTTCTGCCTCAGTGTCTCTAATCTGGATGTAATCAGTGATCTCATTCGCACTTGAAGTCTCCAGAGAAGGGATAAACTGTACATCGTGTCCTCATCCATCTGTGTCCTCAATGATGTAATCAAATTATTGGTTGAGTGCAGTCCAATTCCACTGGTTGACTTGCATGGCATCAATACCGGTGCTAAATACACTTCATTGCCACTGCTGCACTGGCATACCCCTATGGAAATGTTTTGCAATGTGTTCTGTGTTTTGTCAAGGGACCTGCAGATTGCACTTATGTCAGCTGTCAAGCTTATAGATGTAGCCTCTGTTTTCCTTTACTTTCTGGAGTTTACGGTTCTGTTTCCTCAGCCGTCTAATCTCTCTGAATGTTACTGGCCATAGTGGTTTTGATGTGTTGGAGTGTAGCTCTTAGTGAGTTGTGTCTTGAATAACTAGTAACTTCAATAACTAGTGACGAGTAACTAGTAAATGCAAAGTTTCTGAAAGGCAAATCTGTTTCGCAAAACCAGTCTTTAAAGTGGCTGAATGAATAGTCAGTATTGACATCAAAAGACTTATACAATTTTTGACACAGAACTCCGCAATATGAACGGTACACCTGCTGCTTCATAGTCTAGACATATTAAGGTAATTTTTCACAACCATTCACTTTTACCATGTGGGAGCATTAAATGCTATAGAAGACTCATAACAGTGCTACATAGTACAATGTACTGTTTTACAGAGTTAAGGAGTGGGTGATCATTTGAGCAGACAGCTGCTCAGAATGCACCTGTGCCCTGTTTGCTCTATTCAGGATTTACCTTAAGATCATAGGTATTTCAAGGTAACGTATCTGGTCTTGTTATGGGACAGCTAATAGATGTTAAGACCAAGAGATTGTCTGTTGTCATACTGTCTTCTATTCTTCCCTATTCGGATAATCATTTATGATCTGGAACTTGCTGTTCTAGAAACACTTTTAAACCCAGGAGCAAATGTATTATAGTCACCACAGACAGCATGGCCAGGAATGAAGGGATGGGATAAGCATTCTGGCAAGCGTCCCTTTTCTCTTTGCTTTCTTTGCTCACCTCAAGAAATGATTATTTTGGTCTGGTGCAAAGCAAATGGGAAATACTGAAACAGTTTGAGTACACTGGAAAATGCTGGACTACAGTGATAGACTGTTAGTGAAACGTTATCTATCGAGTATGTATTTCAATGAAATGTCAGCATGAAAGGACACTGAAAGAACATTAAGGGTGGGATCAGTGTTCTGTATCTCTTTTGATCTTGGTAGAAATCAAAAAGGGGGATGTGGTCTGTCAGAATTAACAGGTAAAAGCGTAACTACTAACTTCACGCTTACGTTGCTTAAGTGGCTCATGCCTGTGGACATGACTCCTAAACATAAATCTGAAATCTTGCCAAAACTTGGGAGGTGTCTCAGTGCAATATTCAGTCAGCTCTTACATGCTTTAATAGCAACATTGCAAAATCTACTCAGCTTTCTCATGGATTCATCAAGGTGGCAAAGATCAGCCAGGTGTGGGACTCTACGAAATTGTGTTACGTTCTGTACTTTCGTAAGGCACAGTAAAATTCTCAGCTGTGTTAACTGTTTCAAGGTAGCAGTAGTTTAAAGACTTTTATCCTAGTCTCTTATCATACTGTTGGGACCTTGGTGTAGTCATACGTAGGGAGATAATTTTCAGTTCACTTGACCAACTCATGTTAGCATAGATCTATAGTGTTCTAATGAAAAAGAAAGTACTGAACTGGCAAGCTATCATCTCTGGTCAAAAGAAACAAGTAATACAGAGGAATTTTCCATGCAAATAATGCACTAAATTACCCACTTTACAGAAGTATTGATAACAAGATACCAAGATTGATACCTCCCACCCCCTCTTTAGAGAAAATTGTTTTTTAAGAACTACAGAGGAGAATAATTAACTAATTTAAAAGTACCTCTAAAAATATTAAACAGTCGGAGTTTGTGTGTTGGAGGAGGAGAAGTTAGTGAAAGTTTCCCTTCACAAAGACAAAGGTAACCACTACCTTCTCCTTATGAAGAAAGAAGTTAGAGTTGAATCAGACATTCAGTGAAAGGACGACCAAGGGCAAGAATAGTCATTTTGAGACAAGGATTTTCCCATGATAGAACGTACCTCTGTTTTATGGCATAGTCCTGGTGCAGAAAGATATGATGATATGTCAAGATTTTATCACCAATGGTTTGAAATAACCTGTATGACTACCTGTGATTTAATCACTTGTGGGTAATATGGAAAGTCTGTTCTTGTGCCAGGAAAACATGCGTGGTACCACACAATGTCTTTTCTTCCTAATGGCTCTGTTCTAGAGAAGTAGTATTTAATGATGTACTGTGACTCAGCTGGATGACCTGAGATGGCGAGTCTCTGATTTTAATGCTCTGTTTTCCTCCAAATATGGCAATCTGTGAAAATCTTACTAAGCCAAAAGTTCCTAACTTATCCCCAGGAAAACAACAGCTTCCTGAGGAAAGAAAAAAGGTTTGTTAGAGCTTTGTTTTTCCTTCTTCTTATCTTCATCTTCTGTATGAACAGGCACATGAGCACATTAAAAGTGTAGTTGGGGAGAGGAAAGAATTGTTCTGTGGAGTATGTATTCACATGGGCCACTTAGCATGTTTTCAAATTCTAGTGTAGATGAGGCATGTTGTCGTTTAAATATGTATAGTTGGTGAGGATGAAACAGAGTTTGAAGGTTAGGTAGAAAGTAGGATACCTTGAGGCACCTAGGCTAGAACTTGCTTATGTCATCAATGAAGAGGAGTAAGCACTACCAGGAGGTTATTCAGCTGTTAGAAACTTGTCTCTTGGCTGTAGAGAATTACAGGGAACCCATTGGGAAGTATGCTCTTAGTTCAGAGGCCTTCTTTAGGTGGGAAGATTGTGGAGACTGAAGATTCGTTCGCTTCCAGTTAACACTTCTTAGAAGTGGACTGTCTCGTTCATGCTGGATTCTAATGCACTGGTTAATATGTTATTAAAAAGCATCCCTTTTTGTAATATAGGCGTGTTATTGAAAATGCACCAGTTTATTTCTGCAGGCTCTCCCCCTCTCTCATATTAAGATCAATTGAATACAGAAAAGAAACTAACAAAAGTTTGTAATGTGTCCTCAAGGAAACACGAATTGATTTTTTTTTTTCTGTTTTAATTTTGTGCTGATAGAGACAGTATATGATAGTTTAACAGGCAAAATATCAGCAATTTTAAGACTATATTTGCTTTTAAATAAAGTGAGTTATTCCAATCCATGTCTGTCTCGGACAGTAAACTGCTGTCTGCCATTAAATTCATCAAAGTGGAGCAAAGGAGAAAAATTAACTGTGTCATATTCCTTTTTGTTTTCTCCGTCTTTCTGACTTGCATGAATTTTAGTATCTTGTGAACATCTAAATATGTGATTCTCTACTCTGTACCACAGAATACTAGTGAAATGTAATTCAACAGCTGTGAATTTGAAAATTTGTGATGCAGTTTTTGGTTTGATGAATTTTTCTAATTTCTAGCAGGTTTACAGTGTGTTTGAGATACAGTGCTTACTTGTGCAAAGTCATAATCCAGGAAGCAAATCAGTCTTTTCCAACAGGCTTTTATAACTTAGCTCAGCAAAGTTGAGCAGAAGTAGATTACTCAACAGAAAAGGTATTGCTTGATTGACACTGGCATTCCAGTAGTACAGTGTAGGACTCTTGAGAATGCCTTTTCAAAAATTTTCAAGTGGCTATGTGACTTTGCACAGTATTCCTATGCTTATTTCAAACTCAGAGCAAGGATATTGTATAAGTATATAGAACATGCAATAGCAATAAAGAATTACTTTTACAGTGCCTTTTTCTCTTTGCTCAGAAGATTCTTAGAATACTTTAAAAACCTCTCCTAGTGTCTTTAGAATTAGATTGAAGTTCACAATTCCTTTCACCTGCTGCTGAAATCTGCAGTGATGCGCAGCAGCTGTTTAAAATCACACAGCCAATCTGCACAAACTGCACTCTATGGGACAGAAAGCAAGGAGTGCAATATCCAACTGTAATTGCAGGGGAAGGGCTGGGGGTTTTTACACTGGTACTTGGCCCCAGCACCACAGTGACTCATACACACACTGGATCAAAGAGGATTGGAGACCTCTGCATTATGCAGCATATGAGCTTTCTAGATAGAAAAGCTATTGCCTAATACCACCTTTTGGGGCCTCTCCAAGAATGAAAACAGTTGATACAGTGTTATATCCTTAATAGTCTGTAGCCATGACAGCCGCAGCACCTTGTGATTACCTGAGGCCAAGCACTGCATTTTGAGAAGTAACTTCCCCTGAAGTGATTTGTTTAACAGTTTTCTGTTACGTGCTGGCCTATATTCTTGGCAAAATCAGCATTAAAAAAGAATTAAAGTTGAGAATAGGTATCAATGACTCCAGGCCACAAAACATTACAGAGCTATTTTAAGTAGCCCAACGAGCAGGATTTACAAAACTGAGGGATTTTAGAATTGCAATGAAACTTTAAGAAACTGAGCAAAACAAAAGATAGATAAAAGTCAGTGAGGTAACCTCCTCTATCTCATATTGTTCCATATGCGTTCTTCTGAACACTGCACACGAGCTTCACGGTGGATGTATGTCAGAATCTTGATCCTCCCACTTTTCATGACATACCTCTCAATATTCTTTTCTCTGTGGCATGGATTATTGTTCCACCTGTTGGCCATATCCTCTTCTCTTTGATTCTTCTTCAGTACTAGGCAATCATATGTTTGATGAATTGATTTTCTCATTAAAGAACTCAGAATCAGAGTTACTTTGTCTTGATGATCATAATTTTTAGTTACTTTTTTCTCTTAACTGGATTTTTTTTTCATTTTTTGTCCACTGCATTTTTTTCATAGCAAGTGCCTCTTTCAGGAGGTTTTCTATTGTTCTCTGTTCTCAACAATGCTGGAGTTTGCCTTTGCTTAGAAGGAAATCCTTGAAATAATCAATCCCTGAATTTTTTCATACATACATTGACTCCAAAATGTTGTCCATATAAATTGACTTGTCCTGAGGTGGAGAGGGACAAGTGATTGTGCTTGTTTATGGTCAGTTTGCACCCCATTTCTGTTATGACTAGGGAACTTTGCTTTTTAGAGAAATAATTTAATTGAAGGTAATGTCTTGGTAGGCTGGAAGTCCATAGCCTATCGTAGCAGCTGTTTCAATAGCTGACAGTTTTAGAGGAAAGTGTCTAGGGAAGAACAGTTTGGTTGAATGAGAAAAAAAGGCAGTTATTTTTAAAGAATAGTATCAAAACCCACAAAGCCTACACATACAATTTGACTAAAGCTTGTATATAAGATTTCAATGAGTTTTAACTTCGCAATAAATTTAATAAGCCTGGTTTGTTCTGCCAAGGGTCTTAGGAATAGAAGTGTTGGATTTCTTCAAGGACCAGTTTTACATTTACTTTAGTTTGTAGACAAATTAATTTACTTCTGAGACAGAAAAAATAAATGGCCTGGGGATGTGCATATTACTTTCCTGTTCTAAGAGGGAAATTTAATTTAGCCACAGTTGGTATTTTTAAATTCCGGCACTGTAAAAAAACCCAGGTGCACCAGGGAAAGGAAGAAAACACAAAACCTTTAGAAGGAAATAAAATACCTAGAAACATTAACAGCCATACGTGATCATCTTGACTCCTCCTGCCTTCTACTCTGACTGGACATTAAGTACACAACACATATCTTATTCCTGAGAGATGCTTATTTATCCCCATTTTTAAAAATTTCAATAATGTGAATTCCACAGCCTTATTAGGTAACCCGTTTTAGTGCATATCTTTACGGTTAGCAAGCTCTTGTAAGACCTAACCAACCAAACGTTGCCTTTCTGTAAATTAATCCCATGGGGTAGAACCCTGCCATGTCTTGCCATGTGGACATTGCAAACTTGGACAATTGCTCTCTTAATACCCATGTTCAAATGAATATGCAGTTGTGGTACCGTCTCTTCAATTTTTTCTTCTTAGAATAAAGATGCCTGGTTCACTGAGCTTCACTTCATAAGTCCTCTTTTGTCAAGTGCTTATCATTCTTTTAATCTTCTGGATTCTCTCATTTTTCTAAATCTGTCTGCCATTGTGTGCATTACCAGGCACAGCGTTTCAGCTGAACTTCGCCAGCTTGGTTGAAAGAACTATCCCGCTTTGGTAAGGACAAAGTCAACTCAAGTTAACTTTGTGCTTTAAGAAACAGAACAGCAGCTCTCAATATGGTTACTTAATTGCATCCATGTTCTATGTGATGAATAACATTTCCCATGTACAGAGCAAAATTAGTAGACAAATGCCCTTCTTCCTCCCAATGTGGGGGTGGGGGAGACCGTATAAAGATGTTATATCTATAAAAACAGATGTGTTGTTTAAATGGTGCAAGCTAAACAAGGAACAATTAAGGTTAACTTGCTGCCATTTGGGTTCTTAAAACCACATACGAGAACAATGTCTTAGACAGAAGGAACTGATTTAAGTTCAGTTGTTATTTGCTAAACTGTCTGACTTAATGGAAAATAATTTCATTGGTTGTTCTTTAAGGTGGTAGCTTTAAATAGATATCATATCTTTTCTATGCCATCTTGTTTCTGTTTTCAGTGCAGTTCTTTTAAAATACAGATTCTTGTCTGTATAAATGCTGAAACATTCTACTGGAATTGTGAGTGATCAAATCCTCTGAAAATGAGGCACCATACGTGGCTGCCTTTTCTAGAAGAATCTAGTTGCAAATCTTAATCCTTTGTTTTCTTCCTGTAAATTAGTTTTTTAGTATCAAAGGTGATTTTAAAAAGTGAACTTTTTGTGACAGTAGTATACTTGTAAATGTTAAAACTAGAGTTTCTGAAGTTGTTTTTCCATTGGGGCAAAATTGACTGACAAGTATGACAAGCAATCTGTAAATTTATATTGATCTGTAAATCTTGTACTTGAGGCATCCTCTCTGATTTTTAAAGAAGTTCATAAGAGCTGGATGTCTTGCTGAAAATGCTCTTTATGTAAGTTATTGTCCATTAAAATTCATATGCCTCAAATGAATTATATTGATCGGAGTAGCATGAGAAATGGGACCTAAGCACTCCTCTAAGTAACCTTACTGGGTTTTGGCACTTAATTCAGCCAAGAGTGGAAATTCTTTTTGTTACTACATTATGCAGGGCTCGTCTGGTGATGTGAATGTCTCTTTCCATTGCATACCCTTGCCAAACTAAGCAGTGAGAGAGATGTGGATGTGGAAGATTGTTCTACACAGAAGGGTAGAAGTCTACACAATTCTGCAGGAGTGAAAAAGAAAAGACACAAGCTTCTAGAAAAAAACATGTTAATATTTTTATTTCTGTATTTGACTCCTGGATTGCAAAGACCCTTAGATACCTGAGTTTTCAATTAATTTCCCAGGCAAAATTCTCATCTATTTTACACTGACTTTATACTATATAATAAAGGCCAAATTGATAATATAGGTGTATACTTGTGTAGCCAGTGTCTAGATTCATATGATGAATACACTTTTCTCTGTTTTCATTAGAAGTACCTGTATATTATGTTTTTTATTCTCTGTTTAAAAGATGACTTTGAAAACATAAACCAGGTAAAAAATAATTCTTAAAAATGCAATAGTATTTCTCCCATATCTGCTGACAACCATGAAACACAAATTCTGAGAGTCACGAACTTAAAGATGCATTAAAAAGGAGTATAAAACCATGGGGCATGTATTAAAAGCAAAGTGTCTTATCCCATCTAGTCATGCTCTGAAGGGTAAAGGAACCCAAAGATCTCTCTTAGTTTTCCTTTTCAAGGATGGGAAGCAGGGAATTTCTGGTGTCAACCTTGAAGAGGTACAAGAGGCATTGTATCTACTAGGTGGAAGGAGAAAGAAAAACATGTGTCCCTGTTGTTCCAGGTGGGTTTGTAGTGCACGTTTGCATGATGTGTTGAAGATTTGAGACTCAGTCATTTGTGTCCTGTCTTGAATTAGGTCCCTGAGAGTGGGATTGCGTTTGGCTTTGCTGTTCCGAGGCAGTGGTGCTGTGCAATGTTTCATATGGCACTAGACTGCAGAGGAGATTCCTGTCCAAAATAAGCTTCAAGTTTTGGCATTTGGATTGTCTGAATATCTGTGTGTAAGAAGGAATTTCTGAAAATCTTCTGCATGAAGAGAAAAGAAAGTAGGATCTATCAATAAAGAGCTTGCTGGCCAATGCATCTACTCAGATATTCAGCCAGCTTGAAATCTATCTGAAGAATTTGACAGAATAGGGACTTTCACTTAGGTCTCATACTTCCTAAGCAAGTGTGCAAATCATCAAACTGTGAAAATGCAGGCTAATGAAAATGTGGTTAAGTATGCAAACTGTAACATAAATAGAAAAGAATATCAGGCAGAACATGGAGCATTTTGAAGCCACATCTCCCATAGTGCAGATGAGTGTCCTAATGACCAAGCTATTTTCTGGTCTTGGGAATTATTCTCTCTAGCTGGAAATTTTACCTGGTCATGAAAACCCTTCAGAGTGACCTGGTATTTCCAAATTAAATAATGTCACCAGAAAACTCCCAGTCTGATAGATTTCTGAATTAGGTGGATGCCCAGACCCTAAACCCCTTCATAATAAAATAAATTGTATGCATTATAAGATAGTATAATCTGTTATTATATTAGGTCTTATCCTTAAAGTCCGTGTTCATGCTGAGTTCATGTTGAGTTAAGTCACTTCAACTTTACCATAGAAATTACAAAACTTAACAAGTGCACAGGCTTCAAGGTAAGGTCCATTATATAGTCTGATTATACGTTTATATTAAATACTTTGCATGTACTAGGACTCAGTTATTCCATTTAGTACAATTTCACATTTTCTTTGGATTTAGAAAGGGAAGTGGTGACAAAAGAGTGGAACACTTCGAGTTCCTCGGCAAGTCTGCTGGTTTGTCCACTGAGAGAAAGAGCAGGGAAAAATTCTTATTTCCTCCAGTGGGTATGATCACTTGCCTGTTGTGATCAGGAATAGGGGGAGAGAAAGGCCTTTTGTGTTCAGGGAATTTCCCTACCTGCTTGTTTTCTTGCATTCCCGAATCATTGTTTCTTGATGAAGAAATAGTCTCTGTCCTTCTCACTTCCTCTCACTTTCTTTCTTTTCCTGTCTCCTTATCTGTCCAAAACTTCTCTGATTTTTCCCATCATGTAGTTTGAAATAACTTCTGTTATAGAAGTTGGATGATTTTATGTGAAAACTTTTACTGTTAAACTATAATAATGCATGTTGTGCAAGACATCCCCTTTGAAGGGAGGAAGCATTTAGTAAAATCACTGATGAGATCTTTGATAAAGAAAATGCACTAGCAACAAAGTATTCGATAAGGTCACTTATCTCTTAATCAATCCTAATTGCATAATTGAAATCAGGGTTATGCTGCCAATGATGTGTCTTCCTGACTCTGAGTATGCATGAACCTCGAAAGATTGGTTAAAATTAAGGTGGACTGGACTTCATTCAAGATGGGGAATAAAAGGTATTTTTCATCTCCGCTTTCCTGTATATTGATGCAGTGCTGCACTGTGTCAGTGTATGTTCTGTGAACCCAAAAGATATTCTTTGGAAGTAATCTCTCAATATGAGGAAAAGGCAATTAATAATACTACTAATTTATTGTGTAATTAATGTAAAATGACATCAGTCTTTCAGAGGCAGGGAAGATACTAGTTTAAAAACTTGATATGATAAAGGTTGGACCACCAACTTTAGATTTATGGAATGCTTTAGGAAGAGGTTTGAAATGAACAATGAGTCATTAGGTTAGCTTGCAGGTGAAACGAGCTTCAACTTGTTTCACCCTCTTCCTTCATTTTCTTAAGGGAAATCTAAGGTGTCAGTGACTCACATATTTAGACTAAGCAAGGGGTTGATATATTGTACAATATCACTGTACCGCCTGGAGGTCACAATCACTTGTTCAGCCTCCTACATAAATAAGCATGTTGGTTTATGTGAACTGTTACCAGAAATAATTTGAAATATGCTAAAAAGGATCAAGTAGAAGTGACCTAGCAAGTCCTCCTGATTGAATAAGGTTATTTTCTGCTTCATGTTCCATATTTGTTCTTGGAAGAGTTTTGGTGTTTCTAATGTATATATTGGAGAGAAGGAATCCACATGTAGATAAAGACTTTCATCATCTCAGTAGAGTAAGGCAAAAGTTGTCCAAGTAATACAGGGAAAGGAATTGCAGAGTTACTGTTACTTATTTTTCAGAGCACAAAAATTGCTTGACCTTTTGGGTGCTGTGAAAATGAGAAACGTTATCAGTCTCTGTTACAGCAGTGAGTCTCCAGGGAACACTATGGCTGTGGATGGACAGATTTTTTGTCTAGTTTGAGTACACAGGTTTTGTGTAAACTCAGGTGACATTTTGCACAGTTTTGTGTGGAGCCAGGCTTAAACATTTCATTTAATATGTATGAGGTCACCTAATTTCTTGGCTAACTGAACTGAGCTAGAACAGGAACAACAATATTGACTTGAAGTCAGACTTTGGATCATTCCAATTGGTGCTGGAGTACTAATGAGAGGGATAGTACTTACCTAATCTTTCAGGGTAAGAGCCAGAGCTGAAATATCAATTAGTCAACTGAAACTGTCTTCTTCCTTCCCTCTGTCCAAGAGGACAAGACAAAAAAGGTAATGGAAATGAGAAATAGAAAATTTGAAATAGCCTTCAGTAGCTTGCAGTGACTGGTTTTACTTTTAGAACTGCATGTGGGTGAAGAACAGAAGCTATGCTCCATAACTGATACTCACTTTGGCAGATGGGAATGGGCAAGGAGAAGGAGGAGAAGAGGAGGAAAGAATTAGGGGGATTTATGACTGGAGAAGTGCATGATAGTAGTGTGTAAAATGGCTGTCTCCATGTAGCTTGTCACATTCATATCCTGAAAATCCTGGCACGTTTCCCTCTGGTTTAAGAAAGAGGTGTTATAAGTCTGAATATGTATTGTCTGATTAAACATTCATCAGAGGTTTTGTCAGAACTAATTTACTTATGTGCTCTCCCTCTCACCCCACAAATAACAAGTAATTCCAGGTCTTCTGTAATTGAAGTCCTTAAAAACACTCCATGTGTAATTATTTTCATTATAAAGAAGAAAATAATACAACAAATAAATGCTTTGCTAGAGTAATTTTGTGTCAGCTTATCTCATGGGAAAACAAAAGCTGTTATTACTATGAGGTCATTGTGAAAGAGAGGTTATGAGTGTAGTAAACTAGACATCAGAATCACATGGTATATCTAATGCTACTTGGTAGACAGAAGGCCTATTTATATGACGAGCAAAGGATGGGAGAAAACGAAGGCATTCAGTGAGTCTGATGGCGAAATAGATCACCAGACCACTAAATAGCTAAACTGTCTAAGTCCTGAACGATTACAATAATTCAATAAGTTTGTGGGTTTTTGCATTTGCTTTGTAGAAAGCAGAAGTCAGGAGAGGACAAACAGATTTTTTTGTCTTACTCAAGAGAAAGAAGTTGAGCATCTGCCCAAGAATTTTTTGTTCAGCTCCCTGAAAATAGTTCAAGGTTTTTCTTTACTGGTAACTAATACCAAAAAGATCTCCTTACAACTTGGTAAATAATAAGTATATCAGCATTAGAAGAGAAACAGAACTATGTCTGCCTTTATCCAGTGCCTATTACTTTTGATTTGTTATTTGGTTTAAAGTTTCATTTTGGTGGACTTACCCCTTGTACTGTTACAGAAGAATAGGGGATAGCAGGAAGGTGAACAATATTGGAATGGATACCAACAGTCTGAGGAAAAATTTTCAAAGCATTTTGGCTCTTAAATCTTGATTTTTAGCTTACTTCATATGACAACTTTTCAGAGTATTGATCCTGGTTTTCAAGAGTGCAGAGTGAAGTCCTGGATCTGGATTAGATACGTGTGTTTATGTACAAGGATAGTAAAAGCCACAAAACAATAAAGCATTTCTACACAAAGATGATTTTTTTTTCCCCTTTTTGAATACTAAACTTGAGAAGTCAGACAAGTTTTGTGAATAAATTGCCAGCTTCTGTTCCTTATGCACCTTGGCTTTTCTTTCTGAATCACTACTGCAGCTAGACAGATTCTTAAAGGTACTGCTAAGGTAGCAACATGTTTAAGTTTCCTTACAGACCAGCAGCATTTCTTTTGAAAACTTACAGACCAGCAGCATTTCTTTTGAAAACTAATTGCCCTGTTATTATACTCTCTTCTATGAGAAGAATTTTTCCTTCCTGGAAATTGGAGAAAGTTTCAAGGTACATTTTTCTGTTCCCACTTTTCTTCAGCATGAGCTTGTGTCGTGGTTTTGGCTGAATTTACCAAAACCAGACTGACAGATGGCCCTCCCCCCCCCCCCCCCTTCTCCCCCCAAAAAGAGGAGGGAGGAGGAGAAAGAGATAAGGAGATTCAGAAGTTTAGAATGAACTAAACTACTTTAATGAAGAATTAATATTAAAATAAAACTAAAGAAGAAAATAATGAAATAGATACAATATATACAAAACCGTATCAAGCTCCCAGGATGACAGTCACGTCACCGGCAGGCACTGGGGAAGTCCCAGACTGGACTCGGTGACGAATGGGAACTGGATTCCAGCTCTGGAGTCAGGAACACACGGATCGGGATCAAAGGCAGATGAACAGACAGAGTCCTCTCTGGACATCGGCCACCGCAGGAAGGGGGCTGACCCTTTGATCCCTCAGCTATTATACTGAGCATGGGGCAGATGGGATGGAATACCCCAGTTGGTCAGGTTTGGGTCACCTCTCCTGTCCACTCCTCCCCACCGATGTGACCCCTCTACGTTTTTTCCGTTTCTGACCCTCTTACGGGGCAAATAACGAAATTGGCTGCCCTTGGTTGTTACAGCAATAAGGATAAGCAAGGGCCTCCCTGCACACCATTCCTTGGCATGGAGCACAAACATTGGTCTGATCATTCTGAGAACGAGCAGTTTTCTCCACAATATGCCGTTAATTTCCGAGAGTTAGAGGAGGCCTAGCTAGGATGTAAAGTTACAGAACAGAAAATTGGTTCGGTTTTACTTCAAACCGGGACAGCTTGTGTGAAAAATAATAAAGTGCTGTGCTAGTGTTGGGTAATAAGTGTTGTGATCTTCGTTTTCAAATAACTTCTAATTTGTTGAGTCATAGCTTTATAGTATGGCTTTTTTGCAGTAACTGTTGCGTTGTGATATTGAACTGGTTTGGTCAAAAACGCATCACAGCTAATTGTTTCAAAGTCTCTGATCTTTCTGTATGCTAAGACTGGTTTTATCTGAATTTACTTAATATTGATTGTAATGTGTATTATTGATTGTAATGTAACAGTGAAGAATATATATTCACAAAGAAGAAACACTATCACCTAGATTTAAGAGTTAGATCTCATGTCTGTGTTCCATTCTATCTGTTTTCCTGGGCTTGTATTTACTACATTTACAGCCTTAAGCTGCAATGAAGACTTTGTTTCTTGTTGAAGAAATGAGTCCATTCTTGCATCTTCTGTCACTTTCCTCAACAAAAAAACAGCAGCCTGTTAAAATTAGAGATTATGAAAATTACAAAAGTGCTTACATCATATAGTTGAATAATTTTATGACAACCCATCATCAAATAGTTTCATTATAGGTCAAATGATAGTCATCTGTGGTAAGCCACCAGAAAGACAAAGAAGGGAAGTGGGTAAGGAGAACTGTCAGCATTCTTTAAAGCATTTAGCTAAGTGAATAGGCAAACTGGAAAAGAGAATATTTAATTTTTATTATATTGGCATGAATGTAATGTATATGTATATTCTTTTGATTTATGCTTCTCCTTGTATCTCATGCTATGACAGTGTTATAATTCAGTACCAATAAATGAAAAGAATTAGTTGTTTAGATAGGAGGGGAAATGGTAAGAAGATGTATCTGTTAGAGACATGACCTATTGGATAAAAAGGAAAGGCTGGAAGCAGGTAATATGGCTACAAGTTTTCATTTTAGAAGTCACTAATTCTAATCTTCTGTCTTCTTTCAGTAGCCTTGGGGAGGTTCAAAATAACTATTTTTGTATCTAAGAGTTTAGTGAATGGATTGTATACATCCTGTTTCTCCTGTGCAAACATCTGGATTGCAAAAATCCTCACAAAAATGTTAGTTTGTCCATTTGTTGGCAGACTAACAGCAGCTGAGCAGATACGGAGATTATATAAACCTATATAAACAACTTTGCAGTATTAAGCAACGAGTTCCATATTTCTGCATGGGTTGACAGATGCTTCCCACAGGTCAGGTTTAATAGATGTAAAGCAAAAAACATTAATAGAATGGCTGATACTCACATTTTAAATGGTTTAAGACTAGAATTCAGGTTCCAGTTTTGGTGACTAAATTCAGTATGAAATTCTGTTGGTTTGGGTTTGATTATTATTTTTTTTTTGAAAGAGAGGGAGAGAGAACTCTACCTGTTTATATCCCTTTGAAAAGGACCAAAAGAAAAACAATTTCTCAACTAGTATGGGTATTTTTATTTTCCATAGGCAAAATTTCTCTGTTTTCAGAAGACAGTAGTAAGAACCATGGCAAAGCCTCTCTCTCTCCACTGAGTTTAGAGAGTCTAGTTAACCCGTGGTTACAAGCACTGTAATACCCAAAAACTGCATGGCTCTGGTCCCGAGTTGTGGCCACTAAGTACTACTGCAAGATAAACTGTAAACACAACTTTCCCCCACAGTTTATCATTTATTTGGTTTTTTTTTTTCTGTCCCATGGGTAAAATTTCCAGTCTGGTTATTCCTTGGCTTTAGAATTTCCCTTTCTAAAATCAATATGGATATGTAGCATTTTACTTTAAACTTAGCCTTAGGGGCACCTCTGTACCTCTTGACAGACTTAGAAATCTGAAGTAAGATTCAGCAATGCAGTAATTCAGTCGTTAGTGCATCCCTGTAATGCTTCACAGTTTGTCTCAGTAATTATTTTTTTCTTTTAGTGAAGCATCAGCTCAAGAGTTGTGACATATCCCTTTTTCTGTGAGGCTCCAGTGAGTTGTCGTTCTGCAGAAAGGCAGCAACTAGTCTATTTCTCTACCATGCATGAGGGTGCTAATTCTTTCCAAAGCATGTTAATAGTTGGAAGAATGGCTAAACATGGCATCCTGGGAATTTTGTGTTTAATTCATTCCTTTCCCTGCATCTATCTTCGTTTCTTTCTCTCAATGACTTACAGATTCACTTTCTTGCAGGTCAGAGAAGGGTTCAATTTAAAAACCACTCTGTGTGCTTTCAGTGCTGCATTCTCTAACTGTAAGATTCCCCAGTTGGAATTTAGCTGACTGCTTGTGGCTAATGCACACAGCAGAATACAATTCAAGTGCTTTCACAGTCTTACTGTTGATACTGTTGTAACTAATGAAATGTCAGGATTTATTTTTTTTTAGTTATAAAATAAGCAGCTGTGACACAGAAATGCTTTAGAATCATAAGTGCTGAATACAAGGATACAAAATTTTTATGTATCAGTCATCGCATCTGAACAGACATAGGTAGATGCTTTATAGGAAGACAGAATCATAGAATGGTTTAGGTTGGAAGGGACCTTAAAGATCATCTTGTTCCACTCCTCCCACACTCCCTCTGTGGGCAGGGACACCTCCCACTAGACCAGGTTGCTCAAAGCCCCATCTATCCAAGGCTCTTCTTTACTGGTCAGCTAACCAGGAGCATCTGTGAGGCTTTCCTTGGAGATGATAGAAGTCCCAAGTTCTCATCAAGCACCCATTCAGATAATGTTTTAAATACAGATCGGAGGACATAAGTTTACAATATTAGGTGACATCAGTCTCAGTTTTTAGAAGGTTGCACAGGTGACTTCTGCATCTCTTTTTGCTTCAATAACTGCTTTACTTACCATCTTTCCGTCTTCATGGCTCTGAAGAGAGATGGTATTTGCTCTGTGCAAGGCACTTGTACATCCTCTGTAAGCTTTTCACTTTCTGAACAAGAAAAGAAAGCTCTGTTTTCACCTGAGAAAACCAGTGGGCTGCCTTGTGCATCTCCAAATATATAACTCAGGCAAGAACAGGATAGGAGCCATACCCAAGAAGTAATTTTCTCTTGAAATTAGGTTTACAGACACAGATCGTCCCTTGAATCGCTTTGAGATTCCCTGAAGTAATACTTTGCTTTTCTTTTTCCAGTTCTCCTCAGGGACTTCATGGGCCCTGTGACTTCAGCAGAGCTTAGTACAGTATAAAGACAATTTTCTGAGGTGCCTGTTAGTATTCTGCTGACACTGAGCTCGCACACTGCTGGTTCTCCAATACTGGCTTCCTCTCCTGTGCTGAGGAGCCGGGAACCAACATCCAAATGCATCTGGAAAGCAACATTTACAATCTATCCTAGCAAACTAAATGGAACTAAATGGGGCTAAGATATGGGTGACTCAGACACTGGATGTTCATCCCATATTTTTAAATTTTAAGTGTGCTCCCTGGCACAATTAGTCCATGCAATCTCTCTCCTAAACAACGCTTGAGAATATTTATCCTTCCAAAGTTCAATCTGTGGGCTTTAAAACCATCTGGCCTGTATGTAGGAGCTCACTGGAGCTCTTCTGCTGACTATTACAGAGTTCAGATCTGAAGGGCAACCTCATTTTCCTCATCCAGCTGCCCCTGTTGGCACAGTTCTGAGTCTACTTTTCTCCGAATTAGAAAGCTAGTGGAAGGTGGTGTCAGGAAGGGGCTGTTCCTTCCAGCACTGGTATGTCATGCCAGTCTAATTGCTGTGTAATTTACTAATTGCAAAACTGAAGTCTAAGAAAAAAATCAATACTGTTTAAGTATTTTGCATATAGTGCTACTTATCTTTTCAATAACAAAAGAGAGGGGAGAATTGCTACCTACTTGCTTTTCATTCAGCTTTGCTTCTCCCATATGAATTACCTGTTTTAACTTTGTTGGGTTTGTTGTTGTTGACTTTCTTTTGAGACCTTGGAAAGAATTTGGGGTGTACTAAAATTGTCTGGTGTGTGCTGCGTTTGTCCTCAGGAGCTAGCCCTCAAGAATGAGCTATATGCCCTAGTGTTATTTCTGAGTTTAGAAAACTCTGCACCTTTGATACGTGCTTGGCAAGTCTTCCAGTAGGCATAGTTCAATCAGCATGTGGCAATACACCTAATCTCTAATAAGGAGTCTGTAGCAGATGTGTTATTTGACAAAAATGAGGGACTTTGCCGCTCCCTACCTTTTTTATTTCTGAAGTATTATAAAGTTTATAGGGAAGAAAATGATTGTTGCTTATTTTCATCCTGCAGGACTGTTGCTTTACTAAATTTGGTGGTTTCTTTCATTGCCTCGATAAGAAAAGTATTTAGAAAATACTTTTTAGAAATTTTAGAAAAGTTTAGAAAAGCCCTTGTACTTCCTTGCTTGTAGGTGAGGTAACTCTAAAACTCAGGGTGAATTTATTAAATTATCTTTTTTTTTTTTTTTTACATTTCTTGCAGTTTTATTATTTCAGCCCATGTCAGAACAGCATGGCTGCATGTATGGTTAGGTGATTTGGGTAATATTTTTATAAGGAGGTCATACTGAGGAAAAGCACCGTTAAGTTGTCCAACTAAGGACTAGGGGTAGTCATTGAACCTTACTTTGCTTTTGTACTACGGTCACACAGGCTTCTCTTGGGTCAAACGGGCTCCTTAGGTATGCTTTTTGTCTTACATCTTTGGGAAAAAGTTTGCAGGAGTGTTTATTATATTTGTATTTCTGGGCCATCTGTTGTGCTGTTGGCGTTTGTCTCTTAAAATTCAGAAATTTATTCTTTGCAGAAGGCTTTTAAGTTTTTCTGTATGTTTTCGTTTAGTTTACATTTAGTCTAAATCACTTTAGGAAAGTAAGTAACTTCCTGTATTTGTAGAAACTGTGGAAATGAGCCTTTTTCGGGAGGCAGCACAGTTCCTGTATGACTGTCTTCTCAACTTAGCATCGATAAAGCTTCAGTTTGTGTTTTCCAGTGCTACATCTGGATTTAAAAGGTATTAATGCAAATGGCAGCACAACAAATTGCAACAGGTGCTTTTCAGATGTCCTAGGCTTTATCCTCCTCTTCCTTTTTCTTATATGCTACACTGAGAATAGTAAAAACAAACCTGGAAAGAATTGTCCACAGGTTGGATTTGAGGAATCCCCTCAATGTTAAACATGTTGAAATCAGGTTAAATCTGGTAAAGGACATCAAAGGGCCAATAAAGTTCAGCAGTATAAATGCAATTCAGACAAATAAAACTCTTTTAAAACGCACATCCCCATAGATAGCTGTGTGAAATACAGCTTTCTGCAGCGCTTTCCAGTGTTAGTTTCACATCTCTGGGAACTGGTTTCAAACTCCTGTCCAAATGAATATATGCTATTAATGAGCCAAAACATAGTATTCCAGCCAGTGTGTGAAATGGTTGTAAAAGTTCTGCTAGAAACACAAGTGAAATTAAAAGTCAGATGGTCATGGCCCAGTTCTTAGTTGAGAAAAATGCAAGAACCTATTACCAATTGCTACTAAGCAAGTAATTTAAGAAGAAAACCCATATTGGTATTTTGAAAGCAAAGGTGTTTTTTAGTATTCACGTATAACACAGCTTTGTGTTGTGAGCCCATTAGGTAGCACAAGATGGGCATATTATGATTAGGGAACTAATTGAGTGGAGGAGTTGTACGTATATCACCATGTTTATCATTCAGTTGATGAGCATTTTACCATTACTTTTAACCATATCAATGCTGCTGTAACACATAAGCATGGTGATGGGTCACGTTGTAGTATGTGGAACTCCTGGGTATTTCTGTAGTTTAATAGCATGTGGATAAGCAAAACTATAAAAGTAAGGCTGTTGCTACTGCAGTAATCATCATGTAACTCCCGTCTTTCTGCTTTTCGTTGCAGTTGGACTTGAATAATTTCTGTGACATAAACAGTCTAATGCCAAAGCAAATGTTACATTCTACTTTAGAAGTTAACAGCATAAATTGTGAGTTCAGAGATCCCAAACTCACACTTACTTATAACACAAATGATATTAAAGAATATAGATACTCATGCAGCTGATGTGGTTGTATGAGCATGTCTCACATGCATGTGCACTAACTTTTGAAAATTAGCATTTGTTACTTCAAATCTCTTTTAAAAGTTTTCCTTTGATCTTAGCTAGACATTTGTTAGTGGTTTTCAATAGTCAGTGCAGATGTGTGCGTGAAACAAATTTGTAATGGAGAGCCTATGGGAAATGCTTCTTGAGTAAAGCTAAAACTGCTTGTTCATATTTTAAAAACCAATCAAACCAGACACAGATTATATCAAATTGTCTGTCTGAGCTCTGCTATATATATACAGGAAGATGTCTAGGGACAGAAGACCTCTGTGACTGCTTTCCCATAGAGACTGTATAGGCGATTCTTTCTGTATACATGTATAAGATTCCTGAAGGTTTAAATTCTTGGTTAACACTGGTAATGACTGCAGTGCCAATTCAGACAGAGAAGAGTGCTGGAAAAGAGGAGAAACAATGATACCCTGGGGTTGTCGAAAGATGAGATCACTCATGGATATGTAGAATGCTAATATTACGTGACTGCCGATGACCACACCTTCCCAGGGGCAGAATCACTCACTCAGCTTTCAGTGGCTAAAGGGAAAAGTTTCTGGATACAACCTCTAAAGTTGCAAGAATAATTTGTCCAGGGACAGGTTCATTCTTGTTTGATAGATTTTTTTCAGTGCTCTGGTTGAAGAGCAAGAGAATCTAGGAGGTTCAGTATTTAGAAAAACAAAAGAATAAAAGTACGTAAAAATGAAAAAAACAAAACAAAACCAAACAAACCAACACCAAACCATAAAACTACAGAAGGATGAAAACAAAACAAAACCTAAGAGGTTTGTGAAAAAGATGCTCCTCTTATCCCTTCCTTTTGCATTGCAAGATACTTGCCTGTGCAGCACTTTTTTTCTCTTCCTCTAAATCTGTAAGTTTATATACTGCTGTGTGAGCTAGAGGCTATTTGGGATTTGCTTTTCTTGAATCACTGCGGGTGATACTGTACAGAAGTGGAGACTTCGAAACTTCTGTGGAACACTTCCCTGGTGATTGGTGGTAAAACATCTGAGCAAAAAGTGTTAGCTTGTATGAGTGCTCCTAAAAATCTCTTTTATGTCATTTGCATATGTACTTTCTTCCTTGAGGATCTTTGCTGTGCACAGAGAGCTACACAATTGTTTAGTTTTAGTCTTCCTGGACAGTATTTTCCTCTTTGTTTCCAGCACTAACTGTGTAACTAATAGTCTAGGATTTTGGATGGCTTGAAAGACTACTCTACAGCTTTGTTTTGTGGGTGACTTCTAATCTCTCTTTTCTCTTCGATACAATACTACTGATTGGGTTAAAAATGATGGTAAAATGCTAATAGATTAGAGTGGATGACTACTTAACAGTCTGGGCAGAGAATATACAATATTTGCTTTTACTTATTTTTAAAAGTATATTTCTTTATAGATAAATTTATTGGTCTTGTAGAGATGCAAATAGCAATGTGTTTGTTAGAGTTGCAAGTAGAAATGCCAATAAGAAAATACCTTACATATGAATATAGTAACAGGAACATTTGTAGAAAAAAAGATACATAGTTTTGTTTTCCATTTTACATGGGTATCATAATAAAGCACAAGCAAAAATTTCAAGGTAGTTTTAAGAATTAAGACTTTGATTAAAGAGATTCCCTTTACTTTATGGTGAATTTATTCAGTTGCTTGAACTCAAGATTAAATGTTCATTGGGCCAGAAGATTGCATAGAAAGTACTGAAATCTGGGTTGAGAGAGGGAAAGGAAAAAACCACTTTTTGCTGCTGTGTGCAAAGGGACCATAACGCGGGAGGTGGGACACTGTCATGATTTCCTAAAGAGCAGCTTGATAAAACACAAGCATGCGTTTTAGCTTGTAAAACAGAAATGTAAAACTGGAAATACATGGAAAAGCGCCTAGAAAAGAAGCCAAATTTCTGAGATCCATTATATGCAGGGAGAGGATGAAGAAGGAATCAAATGTGGGACTGAAACGGCAGTTTAGTGGCATCACTGGAAGAGAAGAATGTTGATGCAGGTGAACTCACCACACTGGGTCATTCTTTACCATGTAGAGGTTTACACGAGCATCCAGAGTGATATGGTGGAAAGGCATTAAGTAATAGACCATATCAGTAATATAGAACAGAATGAAGGCTGTAGGGGGAAGGTATGGAAATCTATAGTTTGTGAACTAGTAATATAAAGATTAACAGAAATCAGGGTAGTAGGTGTGATTGCTGAGGTATAAAGAGGGAAGAATGAAGCCTGGGATGTTGTTCAATGACAACATTATCAGAAGAGAGAGTTTGATGGAGAAATAAAGGGAGAACTATCTTTTTAGACATTCAAATGAAAAATCTCTCAGATACCAAATTAGCCATTTTTAAATGACAGGAACAGATTTTTATTGGCTTTACTCTATTTAAAACCAAACTGCAATAGAAGTTACATAAAAGAGTGTAGGATATTTTTCGTATAAATACTAGTTCATAAAATTACCCTTACCTTTCAGCTGAAGTGCAGAGACTCTCTTTGTTCCAACTAGTTTAGTTTTTAAAGTCATTTCTGAGGCGTAAGTAGTAAAGGTTTCTCCCAAATGAATACATTCCTGCTTTTTACCAGTTCTTTAATATTTATTTAAAGAGCCATAGGCAATGCTTTTCTTGCATTACATACAATTTATTGACTAGCTTGAAGAAAAAGTACAACTTGGTCCGATGAAATGCATTATTTGCCAGTTTCTGTCTCATTAAATACTCTGAATACTCCGGCTTGTTTCGTGGTAGCTTTTAGCTGCTGAACTTTTGAAAGATAACATGAAACATAACAGGAAGCAAGAGTTTGGCTTTTTTTTTTTCTCAGAAATGGGGTTTAAACTGTTATAGTAAATCAGTGTTTGTATGGGGAAATTTGTGATTTAACCAATACAAAAGTCTGTCCAGCTCCTTGTCCACATGCAGTCTGTGGGGCTTGAGTAACTACTCAGTTAAATTCAGAAACTGTTTCCTGTTTCACTCATTTTCTCCAGTAAGTCCTTGAATGATAGAATTAAATGCCTACATATGTAGAGAGGACTTAAGGTAAGGAATGTGGACAAGAACTGCTAGAATTTCCTCTTGGAGAGTTTCTTATTCACTGGGCAGCAATCTCTTGTTTTCTCTTCTCCATCAATCTTGCATCTCTTTCTGAATAGTAGGGTGACTTAAACAACCTTGCTGCTATCCTGCTATCCTCCTGGTTAAAGTTGCTGTACTGGTGGGTAAAACATTGCCCAGTTAAAGCTCAGCAGAGAACAGAACCTGCTGTGTGTACACGTGAGTGCTAACATATTATGTACAGATGTGTGGCACCACAGATCATGTTTATTAGTGGTAATAAGTCAGGCTGTTGTGTTTCATGCTGAAGTCAATGTGTGCAGTGAGCACTGCTGCATGAATTGGCTATCTCATGGATTCCTACTTTAAACATGGTAAGAGCCAAGATGCTCTCCTCAGCTGCAGTTTTGGTGATTCTGGGAAGAACAAAAAAAATCCAGAAATATAAATAACTAAATGAGCAGAAAAGAAGGTGCTTATGGGACTACTGATATTAAGATATAAGCATAGGTTTTTGAAATTCTGCTCCTAGACTTGAACCTCTAAATAATACCAAAAAGGAACTTCACATCCTTAGTGCTCTTTGTGGAATTGATTTAAGTTATTCCTAAAGATGTGAGGAAAACATCATACTAAAGGTATGATAATAAAGGATGAAAGAAAAAATTGCTCAATTCTACTCTCACATTCTTGTTAGGTATATGTGATTCTGTAATACTTACAGAAAACGAGAATGAATTTCTGAGACAGAGCATTGCTTCCAATATGGGGTAGCATTCAAAATACATACTGCAACTGAGGTTTTAGATCTAATATTTATGGCTGGAGTTTCTTACATTGGCTGCTTGACTATGTTTGAATAAATACAGCAATGTAGAATAAAAACACCCAGCTCTGAAAAGACAAAGGTAAAGCTCTTCTTCACTTTTACTCTTTGAAACAGTCCCTTGTGTTATTGAGGAAGTGATATTAAGAGGAACTAAGTGTACAGAATCCTGGTGCAGAGTAAAAAGGCACTGTTAATTTCATCTGAATGCGTACTTGGTGAAATACATAGTCCCTTCCTCCTAGATAATTGCATCCTGGCAGAGCAGAACACCGTATCTTTTAGAAATATGCGAGTTGCTATACACGTACTGCCAAAACTTGCTAGTGAAAATTTTCTGCAAAGGGCACTTAGAGTTTCGCTGTTCATTTGGGACTAATCTCTGTGCCTAGCATTTGAAGTTCTAAGGGACATAGAAGACAGCTGGCAGGGGAAGACATGTTTAAGTATCTGTTTATGCGGCATATATGGCATGTTGGAAACCAGAAATGGAAATTTCTGAGAGCTGTGATATTTCCAACTATTTTGTACTTTAAAATGCTGTGATTGTAAATATATGGATTAGAATTTTCCACAATTTCATATTCAGACTTATGCTGGATGTCATTAGCTGATACACGTTTACATTCAGAGCAGTCCTGAATTGTGATCAGTGAGAAATTAGTTGACTTGCAATCAGTCTGTCCTCTGTAAACTTACACACTTTTTCTCCAAATTCAAAATTTTACAGTTCCAGTTTTCAAAAATAACCAATCGGTTCTTTGTTGTGGCCATTTCCAGGTGGGAGGCACTAAGTGAAGCGACGATTTGAGTGTCTCAAAAGGGGAGAGGATTTTTATAACTAGTTTATATCCATTTGAACCTTGTGGCTATAAGTTTTCAGGCAATTTAGGATGAAGTTGCAGCATTACACGACAGTGCTATGTCTGACTCTCCATGTCTCATTTGAATTCCCTGTGAACAAAAAGGACTTTTACTAGACCTGCACTCTCTTCAGCATTTACTCTAGTAAGAGTTTCTAGGTAGATGCGGGTAGTCATCAGGATTTTCAAACAAATTTACCTCCTGTTCGTCTGTATTAATCCTGTATGTTTAATCTTTTATGTAATTTTAATCTGGAATCTGCATCCACATCTTTTGTGCTTAAGCATGTATTAGCAATTGAGGGGAAACTATGACAGTCATTGTTATGTTAGAAAATAAACCATATGAATTAGGATATAGCTGGAAGGGTAGAAGGTGGGCTGTGAGGTGTTAGAATAAGATTTTTAAGCAGCACTGCTAATAAAGACACAAAGCAAATTACTGCTTGTGCAAAACTCAAAAGGGTATAGCATCTGGAATTGTGACAATACTGCCTTACATTCCAGTTGAAGTAAATGTGGCCTGTATGGTCCTCTTTTTGCTGTAGATGACTAAGAAGAATGGGTCTTCTACTTGAGAGTAACTATGAAGTTAACTTTAGGTTGTAAGCATCTTAGAGTTAAATGTGGTATGTTAAAGCTATATATATAAAATGTGATTTGTCAACCTAATTAATGTCTTGCATGAGGCTAAAGGCAATTCTTAACCCAAAATCACTGCTAGTCTGAAACTAGAGTCCATTCAATAGCCTCGTACTCTTTTCTGAAAAAAAATGTGGTCTTGTCAGGGCAAGTAGGGGCTTCTGCAACGTGCCAGGAGTTAAGCAGTATCTTGGCTTTCCCAGTGTGTGAAAGAGATTCAGTGTAATGGGTGAAAGCTTTGAAAACTCACTTGAGTGTGTTTCCTTCTCAGTGGTTCTGTTATGAATTTGGTCAGTAGGACTGTAGGGTCACTGAAATGGAGTTGATAATGTTTCCCATGGAAGGGGCATAATTTCAGTTGTAAATAGAGTAGCTCAATGTAACTGAAAAATTCTGCTGCATGCCAGTAAGGAAAAACAAAGATCAGTACATCAGAAGGAGAAATTATGGTCCTGAGAGACTGACAACATATTTCTTAATCTTGCAATATGTAATTGTAGTTACTTAATGGATACAGGTTTGATGCTGTTGTAGCTACCTACAATATTGTTTCCAGTCTTCTTTCTGTTCTTCCTACACACTGCTCTTCTGCGTTGTTGTTCTGCACATTGCTAATCCTTCCTTCCAGCTCTTTGTGCTACTGGAGTGAAGTTTATATTGTGCCTTTCATTTACCTGTTTTGCAGACTTATCTCTTCTGACCAGATTACTTTTGACTTTAGAAAGGAGCTACTTATACCTACATACTACAGTGCATACAAACAGAGGTTTATTTTTTAAGAGATGTTTGACTTCAGAAAAGAAATATTTTATGAAATAAGCTCTTGGCTCTACCATATGCTTTTGATATTGAGAGAGCTGTGTGATATGCAACTAACTTTTGTGTAATAGATTGCTTTGGAAGATCCTCTTTCATAATCTGTTTTAGATCTTCTCCCTTATTCTTAGCAAAGGTTGGGAGATGTTACTGCAGGTTTCTGTGAAATTTTGATCAGAAAGGCTATCCGTAGAGCTACTTTAGCAATCTCAGAAAATTCTTCTACTTTGGAATGGATGGCTTTTTTAAAGTATATAGGAAACTAACAAAAAATACAAGTTGTTGAAATTGTATTGTTTCATGAAAATAGAAAGGCTCCTGTTAAATTGGTTTTATTCTTGTGTCAAAACCCCCAAATCCCACCATTCTTTATCTATCAGTTGCTTTTATTTCTTGTTTTCCTTTCCCATTTTGAAGTTTTTCAAACATTAAATAAATGTTTTTAAAGCTTATGAACTGAAATACTTTATATCAGTTTTGAAATGAAATTTTTTACTGGGGTCTGTTAACAACCAAATTTCTGAAAGGCATTCTTGTCAAATTGCAGTATTAAAAATTTTGCTTGAAGTTATAGACAGAAAATACTACCTCATGTAGTTTTTCCCAGATATTCCTATTGCAAATTTCTGTGAAGCTAATGTACCTACACTATACAGTAGAGGAGAGCTTCTGATAATACAGTATGTTTAAATAGTACATGCTTTTCTAAAAATGACTTTATAGGAAATTGAGTTCTCAGTGATATAAGTTGAATTTAATAACAAGTTTTTTTAAAAAAATAGCTTTTGGAAAAACTGAGCAAACAGCAGTTTGTACTGCTATATCTCATTCAGATTCTATATTAAATCTTTCAATCACTTTATAAAAACTCCTTTATGTTAAATATCAACAGGGGACTGTTTTTCTCTTTTGAGTGCAAAGGCAATCTAAAACTTGAACATCAGATCATGGCCATTAATCAGGATGCAGCCAATGTCACCAGTGTATTTTAAATAAGGTAACACATAGTAGAAAATGTAGATGAGGTAGAAAGGTAGAATAAATTCCACCTCAGTCTTTTATAGGTTTGCAGCATCAAAAGTAACTGACATTTATCTGTTTATCAATAATTGCATTATTGTGACTGTAATTTAAAATGGGACTTCAAGACAATTCACTCTCAGATATGTTTTCCTTCAAGTCAGTAGAGCAGATACCATGGTGAATGTCTCAAAAAGTAGTGTTTCTAGTTTCCTCAGTATTTAAGGATGCAAAATGTAAACTGAAAAAAAGCCAACCCAAAACCTGCTGATAGGGTCAGACATTTGGAAAAACAGTGTGTTTAGTAAGGTCAGTTTTCTGTTGCTTTATACTACAGTTCTCATAGTATGGTCAGTTTATCACTTTTGGCAGCAATTCTGATCCTAGTCAGATGTGGTTTAGCGTCCTATAGAGTTTTACACTTCTGCCTAAGATTTCCATTATGTTTATGCTGCTTCTAGATACTTCACTGTACTTCTAAGCATGGTTTTCAATTACCATCTCTAGGCTGTGACATAATAGATTTATTATGAGGATTGCTGAGGATTTATTTCTGTTCATGTGGAAGAAGCAGTCCTGGAATATGATTATCAGGTGGTCTGTATTACAAATTTATATAACACCTACTAGCAGAAACAAGAATGCAGTCTCAAGAGCATGCAGGTATGAGACTTGTTAAAAGAAGGTTGAATGTGTTATTTTTCATCTCAGGCAATATCCGTCTGTGGAAAAGGGCTGTAGAAATTCATTAGGACTAAATAAATATGTGCTTTTCTGTAGAAATTATTCTAAAATCATATACCTTTCATTACCATGCATTTTATTTTTGAGAGATTTAATTAATCATCTGTAATACTGTAGCAGGACCACTGCATTTAACTGTTGGTTGTTACCGTCATATTAAGTGCCATGGAATATTTTCGTAAGAGTTGCAGTGTGTACTACAGTATGTAGTATATACATGTTAGACTCAGTTATTAATATTTATTATTTTGGAAGCAATAAGAAATGGTTTATGTGTATTACTTTTTTCAGTTAGATTTCATAGTGCACACTAGAATTTTTAAAATACCTCATCAAATCAGAATTGACCAGCAATCTAAAAGGCACATGAGTGAATACTGAATTTTGACAACTAAAGATGAAAAATGACCTAGTGGTTTATTTTTATATATACATCTATAAATAAATGCATACGTGCAAATACATATATATGTATGCGTACACACTCTTCTTCGTGACTGAAGTTGAATGCTGTAGCAAATACCGTGCAGTGAAGCTTTATATGGTGCAAATGAACAGGCTTTGTTCACAGCGTGTACAGGAGTGATAATATTTCTTGAAGCAACCTCTGTGCTGCTAGTTTCAGTGACAAAGCCTGTGGGCTGGTATCTTCTACATACATACAGCTTATGGATAGTACTTTGGGGCACTGCGTAAATACTAAACAAAAATACATAATTTGGAGGGAGATGATGATGACTGGAAACAATCAGCATGGATTTATCAAGGTTAGACTGATTGCCCGCTATGATAAAACAGCTGGATGAGGCTGTGGATGAGGAAGAGCAGTAGATGTCGTTTATCTTAATTTCGGCAAGACGTTTTGGACAATGTCTCCAAATATTCTTGTGTTCAATTTAGAATGTTATGATCTGGGTGGGTGGACAAATAAATATATAAAGTATATAAAAATGGTTGGATGATTTGACTTAGAGAGTAGTGATTAATGGGACGTACTCTAGCAGGAGGTCAGTGACAACAGCACCACAGAGGTTTCTTCTGGGATTTGTCCTGTTTGATGCTTTTAGCAATGACCCGGAGGAGGTGATATATTACATGTTTATGAAGTTTGCAGAATTTTAGGGACCAGTCCTGAGGACAGAAATATGAGAATGACCTAGGCAGGAGCGGGCCAACAGGAACCCTACAAAATTCAACAGGAATAAATGCAAAGTCCTGTCCATCGGAGGGAAGAATCCACCTACAGTGATGAAGGTTGGAGGAGGAGCTCTGCAGGAATGACCCAGGGGGTCTTGGCAGACAGCAAGCTGAGCGTGAGCCAGTCCTGTGCCCTTGCAGTGAAAGGTGTGCTAATGGCATCCTTGGCTGTATTAGCAGGAGCACAGTCAGTACGTTGAGGGAAGAGATTAACCCCCTTACATACTTATTCTTTAGACCTGTTCTAGAAAAATCCATCCAGTTTAGGGCCCTTCAGTATGAGAAAGGCATTGGTAATCTGTAGAAAGTTCAGTGAAGGGCCACCACGATGGTCAAGGGGCTACAGCTTTTGTCCTAGAAGGAGAGGCTGAGGAAGCTGGGTCTGTTAACCCCAGACTAGAGAAAGCTTTGGGAGGCAGGGGAATCTAGTAAGAGTCTTCCAGTATCCACAAGGAGGTTATTGAGATGATGGAGTCCCAGCAGGGAATGATGAGAGGGCACAGAGACAATGAACATAAATTAAAATGAGAGGTTCAGACTGGATATAAGGAAAAACTTTTTCACCATGAGGTCAGTCAAGCAATGGAAGAGGTTGCCCAGTGTGGTTGTGGAGTCCCAGCATTTGGAGGATTTCAAGACCCATCTGGATGAAGCTCTGAGCAAACTGGTCTACCCTAATAGTTGTCCCTACACTGAGCAGAAAGCGCGACTTGAGACCTCCTGAGGTCCCTTCCAAACTCAATTATTCTTGCATTTTGTAATAAGTGGTTGAAATATGCACAGCTGTACACAGCTGGAGAGGAATTCTACTTTATCATTCTTTCTCTGTGCTGGGGAGATGTTGCTTCTGAAGACTTATGAGTTGTTGCTTAATATATGAGCTTACTAAGAGTGCCTTAAAAAGAGGTTAAATATAGTAGAGTCTTAAAACATGGAGCATAATTCCACACCACATTGCGAGTTGAATAAAAATCCATGCCTTGGGCACAAACTTCAGCAACTTTCTCCCAGGGGAGAAAAATTGAGCCCATCTTACCATGAGGCCAAAGAGCATCCTTCCTTCCAGTAAACCTGTAAGGGCTGTGACCCAGTCTGTCCTCAGCTATTTCACTTGTCCTCAGAACACTGTAAAATGCCTGGCATTGGGCTGAAAAGATAGGCTATTTGAACAAGAGTCCCAAATTCATGTGTATGAAGGGCAGCTGACACCATAAAGAGCACCAGCTAAGGCTGCACTTTCATCTCTGGGTATATGCTACCATGTTGTGATATGATCTTACGGAGCTACTTAGAAATTCATATATATATTAATGTCTAGAAAAATGTAACAGAAAATGCCCTTTTGCCAACACAGAATGCATATGAATGAATGCATATTCTGTATCTGTTTAAAATGAAAGTTACACAGCTCTTTTGGGGTTCAGCTTCCATCTTTTTATTTGTTCAAGTGCATTGTTAAGTGGCTTTCTGTAACTAAAAGTTGTCAGTGTGTTATTTAACACACAACTTTTTACAAGAAGATCACCTCATATGTTTCTGCTTTGATATGCCACTTTGGAAGGCCTCTAGAGCCTGATCCAAGGCTCAGTGCAACCTCTGGAATTTATTTTTTCATTGACTTCAGTGAACACAAGCTCAACAATCCAGAATGAAGCACCTTCAATTTTTCTTCTGTGGGAAGAAACATAAAATATTTTTTGGATATAAATTGTGAAAGTCTTCATTTTTTCTATCCAAGAAAAGGAAAGTAGCAGAAAGCAGTCTGGTTAGGTGTGGTGGTGCAACACCACCCCCATACCTGCCTCTCTCTACCCTCCCCCCGCTTCTTTTGGCCACTCTGTTCTTGGTGTGATTCCCCATCCTTAGGCCACATACCAACCTAGGAAAAATCAGACATGAATTGCGCAAGACAAAGGACCAGAGCATAACGGCACTCCCTTAACACGCCTGGCTCCTGCTTCCACTATCACTTGGAAATCGTAATGACAATCAATCACTTCCTGACAGCCCAGTACATCTCTACCTCGATCATGGTCCAAAGTGGGGGGTGATACCAGAACTCTGAGATCTAGCAAGTTCTGGACTTGCACAATTGGTAGAAAGTACCAGAATATCCCATCGTACAAGTTGGACCGTCGGGAAAAATACCTGACAGGAGTCAATTATCTCTGACCCTATATGTAGCAATTCTAGTAAAACCCGTTGACCTCTTCTGAATCGCAGTGGACTGGGACCAGCATCTGCCCTGAGCTGGGACACTGCTCAGGCAGACACCTCAAGGATTAAAAGGCCAGGGCAAGTCAACCACCATTGAGTCTCAGTTATCTCCCGCTGAGGAATGCCAATGCTTTATGAGTAATTACTCCAAGCTCAAAGGGAAATTTTAACTGTAGGCTAGCCTCTCTTTCATCCACCTCTCTATATACACATTAGCTCTTATGGGTGTGGATGTTCTTATACTTTATGGGATCCAAATGTGTAAAAATGGCTCATTAGAGTTGCCCATTGCGAAGGGACCTTTGGTCCTAGCAGTTAAAAACTCAGGTGTGGGTGCAACTCCTCAAGTGGTGTGTGTTTGTCTGTTTGTGCCCATATATGTACATATTGATTTGAGATACCTTAAAGTAACTTAGTATGAATCTTGCCATTTTCAAATCTATAATTGCCTCTGTTCAATTATTTTGTTAAATCCTCTTGCAAATCATTAGATCAGTTAATGATTAAGTCTGCTAAAACTTAACCTCTTGATCTACCTCAAATCATTAATAAATTTTGAATTGCTACTAAATCATAACTGTGTCAAATATTTCCATCCACGACATCAGATTACTTGGGCCAGTGTTGCCAAACTCTTAGCAAGCTTATGCTAGAGAATGGGAATGGAACCACATCCAGATGATTCATCACAGACTCATCACAAATTGTATAGGTGGTTGTCCAATAAAGCATCTGATCGACTCTTTGGCAACACCAAGAGACTGTTAAGCCCCATTTAGCATTTCTCCATGTGTCTGTGATGTGGTTAGAAAAAGCAGTGGTCCCACCACAGTATTTATGTCATCTTTTCATCTGTGAGTCAACCGTTTAGAAGACAATGGAAAGTGTATAGAAATTTGCGGCAGTAAAAAAATGGTGCTTTATTTTTTCCATATGTACAGAAGTAGAGTACCTAAACATATGGGTATAGGGTCATGAGAGAATATGTGATATATTGTAACTTCCTAGGTAGTAGACGTGAAGCTGTTGATGTTATGATTTGACCAATGGATTTTTTTTTTCATTGCTTTTACTGAATTTACAGTAAAGCTTACATTATGCCAATTGCTTGTAGTTTGGCTTCAGTCTGATTTCCTTTGCTTAAGAGCTTTTCTGAACGAGTCAGTACAGAAGCATATATATGAAATTGTAAAGAAGGAGCAATTTTCACCTTTCTATTGAACCTCTTTTTCAGTATTGAACAGCAACAGTGATTTTCTATCATAGGATTACTGGTTCTGTGCAAGCTTCTAAGTGACAGTGTTTACCTAATTGAAAACATAATATTACATGTTCTTGCCTACTATTTATTTAATTCTTTGAGCCAGGAATATTGAGGGTGAATTTCTAACATCTTAACTAATTGTATTAAAAGTTTGCCTTTTACAGCAGAAAGAGCAGTATTCTTAAAATTTCTTTTTATGCCATGTCTGTGAACTGCAACACCAGAAATGCACCAATTCACACCTGAGGGTGCATTTTGAAGGAGTTACATACATTAAGATAAAGCCTAAGACTGGTCTTTGGGAGACCATGATGACTGAAGGACCAGAGTTTAGGGCAGTAAAATGAAAGAATTCCATTCCCAGTTTTGTCATAGACCTCTGTGTGCATAACACTGATGAAATTATTTATCTGTAGATCACTTTCCTAATCTGTAAAACATGTATGAAGCCCTTTGTAAGGCATATAAGTATTCTGGTGCAGAATTAAAGCCTGTTCTGGAATCTGCCTGGGGAAAGCCCTGTGAACTGCCATAGACTGGTCAGTAGTTCTGGAGCTTGGAGCACTCTCCATCAGCACTCCGCAGTGTAGATGGGGGTCCCATGCGTGCTCTCTTCTACTCAGAGTGGGGCTACATCTACTTTTGATAGAAAGGCACAGAGTATTAATTGCTTTGGTAAATAATTCCTCCAAAGGAATGCTGTTGAGCATAGACAGGACTTTGATGGTAGCCAGCAAGGAAGACTAGAGTGGACAGAAGGTACTGTCCATGCTACTGCAAGTGCCAGTTTGGTCTTTATCAGTATTTTGATAATGGTGTTTTTCTATGATAGAGAGCAAAAATATAAACTATGAAATTCTAAGCCTTTGATAAAAAACTTGGTGGACTACCTGTCAAATACTGTATCAGGCAGAAGTAATTGTTTTTGTTATGGGACTTTGCATCTTGGATTAGGAAGGGACAGTCTCTCCTGGCTGTACAGGGTAAAGTAAAACCAATTGTATCACAAGATATTTATGAAGTCCTTGGATTTGAGGTCAGTACCTAGTTCTAAAAAGAAAACCATGTTCCTGTTTATAAAGAGACTGGATGGTATTTTGGTTTGCAACCAGTGCATGATGTGTCCTTTCCAGTAATTTGAAGTAGAAATTAATGTAGTGTGATTATTTAACACATTAAACATTAAAAAAATTTTTCATTCAAGTTGGGAGTCTTTTCGATACTTAAGGATAACGACAACAACAAATATATCCCTCGTGAAAAGGATTAGTTAACTCCATCCCAGCTGAAACCATGACAGATTTCAACAGGGAAAAGTCAAAACACCTCTCCCAGCACAGAGTGCTCAGGCTGTCTAGGAAGGTGGGTGATAGAAAGAGTGAGGGAAAAGGAACTGGAAAGGAATTCTTCATTCTGACCAGCCAACCTCCTTCCCTTACTCTCCCAGCAGTCCAGCTCTGTGAGTCTGCAGTGGGGGAAAGCCGAGGTCTCTGTAAAAATCCCTGACTTCTGCAGGCACTCAACCAGCTTGTTAGAATTTTACTGTTTCAGCCGGCCAGCAGGTCTCCCCAAGAAAGCCTGGCAGCACAGGCGGTGGAAGAGAAAACTGTTGTGTGTCTGCATCAATCCCTGAGAAAGAGACACTTGCCTTAAATGTGGGATCACCCTTACGCAAGGATTTAGAATGAAATTGTTAACATCCTCTATTAATGTGAGATAGCAGATTGCCAAGAACTCTTAAAATGCCCTGCATACTTTTGATTGCCTGTGTGACTCGGCTTGTGAGCATTTCTAAGCAGTAGATTGAACTGAAGAATCTCCACAATGGGTGGGTCACCCTTGTGCAAAACTTTAAATACTTCATATGACTAATTGCACTGGAGAGACTTAAGGGGGACTGCTATAATTTTTAGATTTTATTTCCACCATTCTGTATGAAAAATGTCTCAATTATATCAGGACAATAGAGTAAAATGCCAAAATTTCTGAATTTTGAAAATAAGAATTTAGTGGTTCACTTTCTGAAGTTTTTATTGTTAAAAGCACACAGAGATCTGATTTGCAAGATCCACAAGTCAATTTTACCTTCTGCTGGCAAGGCTAGCTACGTAACTTTGAAAATTGGTCCAAGAATCCCCTCCTGTGTATCCTTAGACAGCAATGCCCTGTACTTAATCTGAGATTACAAATAACACGTACTGAGCGTATGCAAAGGCTGGCTCAGGGACTGTTGCAGAAATGGGGCATCTCAGAAGCCTGTAAGGCTCACACTGAAGTCAGCAGGAGCTCTGTATCTTTGGCCTTTTTTAATTTAATGAAAATGCTTTCTTTGTAGTTTTAGGAATTTAGGAATTTATGCTTTTAATCCTGTCCACTTACAGTTTAGAGGCAGGATGTGTTGTAGTTGCAAAACTAAAAAGATGAAGTCATGAAGCTGAATCTTTAGAGGAGTAGTGCTTTTGCAGTTTCTTGCAAGAAAACTGTGCTTGATATGAGTCAGGCTAAGTTTAAAAAAAAATACGTTGCAATATGTACCTTTTGCAAAAAGCTGTTTGGCAGAAGGAGAGGACAAATGTGCTCCCTCCTTTTAAATGCTTCGTTTGGGAAGCAAGATGGCAAGAGAATCCTATGTAAACTTTTCCATTGCACCTACTTACTGTAAAACATGGGTTTACCTCAAAATTTAAATTTGGATCAGATTTGTCTATATTTTATCCTTTTTTAAACATTTGTGATGATTTATTCTGTGCTCCAATTTGCATCTGCTTTCAGATGGCAAAGGAGAAACTTACTACAGCATCTGGAGGGCCATTTGAAAAAGGAATGTCCTTACCAGTCTAATTACTGGTGTAGTATGTGGGACTAATTCATCTTCCTTTATTGTTTAGTGCCAATGCTAATAATACCTTTGTCATTGAACAGCTGAAGTGTTCACAGTTACTCAAGCAGTACGGGACTGTAGGTTTGGGCTCCTCTGATGGTTATAGTCCCAAGATGTGTGTCATGCCATGACTTTAACTTTAAAATTGCTGTCATAGGAGTTCCAGGGAGTTCCAGTATGGAACTTTTGTACTGGGTGAAATGGGAGCTCTGGTAAATTATCTTTTTTCTTGCAGGGTTATTTGGCAATTTCAGTGCTTATGTTGGCACTGTTTGGTTATAAAAGCTTCCAATTAGAAAATTTTGTCTTTTTGCCTGAAAAAGTGAGGTTCATTTTAAGTTAATTGAAGCCAATATATGGATTGCTAAGGAAGACATTTCACCTATTGTATATAAAACTGTGTTAAAGTTTGTGTTTTGTCTGAGTACTAAGTGTTTCTTATATTAATTAAGCTATACTACACTCCTGTGAGTGTACATTTTTAATACAAAGAAATTAACACAATGAAAGCTATTAAATATTGTAAAAACTCCAGTATGTATGCTAATGTTATAGAAGACTCAGAAACATTTTATTTTTAAGGAGTCTAAGTTTATGTAGTCGTACTGTCTTGAAAAAAACACTTTAATCTTGCTCTCATCTGTTTTAAGTGGCCACCTTTTTGTCAGTATAATAGTTAATACAGTCAATGCTAATTTTTTTAATGTCTGACTATCACTCTTGACATTAAAGATTATATCACAGTCTTGAAGAAGGGGATGGTTGTTTTTTGTTTCAGTAGTAAAATACTTTTGGTAAAGCTGAACACTGTGGTCTGAAGAATTTTTTGCAAATGTGTATATGAAATGTTGTTTCCCTTAGTTTTCAAATTAAAAAAAAAAAATCTACTTAGTATCTGGGAGTTTTCCTTGTCCCAGTAGTAAGCTTGCTGTTTCATTTTAGAGACATAACATTCTTCTACTGTTTTATTTTATGTCTGGGAGTTTTCTGAAGCCTTTCAATATTTTAAGAGGTATTTTTACACCATATTGCTTTCCAGAAAGTCATATTTTTCGGCTTTAAACATTGGAAGCTCTGCCTGCCCCTCCCTTGTAACCCTCCTGATACACCTTTTAATACTCCAATCTGTGGTAAGTTTGTCAGAGAGGAGACTAGGGGGCCTGTTTTGTGGAATTTGAAATGCTGACAAGTCTGTCGACACTGGATGTGCGATTGTCCCTCAGAGCTTACATCCAAGTTTGTTGTACCGAGCAGAGAATAGAATGTGGGAGAAGTTATTCTGAGTGTGTGTGCATATGATTGCAGTTTCCAAGGAGACCACCTTCTTTGTCTGAACATGTCCAAAATGATTGCCTAATTGATCTCATCATGTGGGACACTCTGTCTGTCTTTCTGTCTGCTTCTCTTGTGCGTTCTTTCCTCCACATTGTTAATCAAAAAGTAAAAAATGAAAAGTTACGTTCTCAAAAAGAGCCGAACAAAGCCATTAGCCTGCCCAAACAACGAGTTTGGACCGTCCTTTAGTCAAAACCAATTGCTAGTGTGTCACCAGTATGGATGTGAAACATGTTGTTGCTAGTATTTCTTCCCAATCTGTGCTATAACTTGTGCATAGATGATGCTAAGCGCTTCTTTGAAAGAGACAGCTGTTAATGCTACTACTGAATTTCCACTAATTATAAAATGAAAGGACCGTCTCTCTTTTCCTTCTCACAGCTCAATAGTCTAGTTTCACTGATTAAAGAACCAACAACAAAAAATCCCCCAAAACACAAAAAGCTCAGGGAAGGAGAAGATGTCAGTTAGCGACAGTGCTGAAAAGCATGCTGATGTGCTTTTTTTGTTGCTTGTGGTTTTGTTGGTACTGATGATTTACTAATGAAAGCCAAAGCTCTTTCAAATTTAGTCCCTCAACACTGGAACTGGAAATGAAGAGCTCAAGTTTAAAAACATTCTTGCTGAAGGGAGGAGAAGATTGCAGAAGGCAGTAAGAATAAGGTGCTGAAGCAAAACTGGAGGTCAGTGAATACTGCTATTCATATCACTCGGGAGCACAGGGGACTTAGCCCAATCCTCACTTTGTTGCAAAGGAAAGACTCTTACTAACTTCAAGAGAAATTTAACCTGAACTATGGACACAGAATATTATTGAGACAGAAACTGAAATTACATCGCAATTCAGTACATGAAAAAGCATATTAAAAACATGTTATTAAATAAATCTAGTAACTGCTGAAAGAATTTTTTTTAAAAATCCTTTCAGGTTTTTTGTCTTGTTTTGTTTTTGGTATTTTGTTTGTTTGTTTGTTTAGGGTTTTTTTGCTTGTTTTGTTTTGTTTTTTATAACAGTCCTTTTTCCTGCAAATGCAGTCCTTAAAAAAGATGAACATCAGTTGCATAGCTTGGTTTTGTTTGTTTATTTGCAATAAGTGTCTGTAATCTGTGTAAAACTGGGGAGAGGGCATAGTCTGTGTCAGTTTATCTACAATGTGTCACACTGGGGGTAAATACCAGCTGGTACATGAAAAAGGTCCAGACAAATGTAAGCCAACAGAAGTAAGCATGGACAGCTTGAGGAGCAGAGTCTGAGAAAATAAGTGGTGTCTGCAGCAGCCACAGCTCTCAACCTCCCTGGTGGCATTTGTTGGATAGAATATGATTAAGCTGTCTCTTCAAGAAAAGATCGCCATGATTGTTAAAAGCCACTCCCTCTCTGCCTTTACTATAAGCTAGAAAAAAGAGAATAGTTTCACAGGCCTTTGATCTTGCCAACTCTTACTCCTTCCTTACTTTACTCATACGAGCAATCCTGTTGAGCTGCTGGGTACAATTAAACATGAATGAGAATCATCAGAACCTTTGCAATTATACATGACCTTAGCATATGAGGATTACAAAGTAGTAATTTGCAGGGTTTACAAGTCTTTTTGACAAAGAGTATTTCTCTGTGTTTTATAAAGATGAAAGTTTAGGCAATAAGCAGCTTGAGGACAACTTAAAGTACTCATAAGTCCAGGGCAGAGCACATACAATTTTATAGACTGGGACCAGTAGGTGGGACAGAGCAGGATGCTGTAAACCTGGGTGAAACAACAGTTGTGGTCAGCACTTGGCTTAATTTAGAATGGCCTGTTGTATACAGAATGTCATGCTGATAGGAAGATACAGTACTGTGGCTGTGAGTCCTAAATGTCTGTCACAAGCTCTGCGGTCCTCCGCCTACACCTCTAGGGAAATTCCTGAGCTGTATTTAATTAAACCATGATAAATGGTGCATTTGAAATAATGAGTATCTTTCCCCCTTTCTGTCTCTCCCCTCAAGTTCTGGCCAAAGTCTGAGGCCACTTCATATCTCTTCTGTTCTGCAAGAGTGATATGAAGAACTGGCAGTACTCATGATCTTTTAATTTGAGTGTCTTACATTTTAGCTAAGAGGGAAACCAAATTTGTAGCTATACTGAATTATTATTTTTTAAATAATTCTTGTTTGAACCTACTTGTGTTTCTTGTAAACACGATACTGTTGAACATAGTTCACCTTATAAAGGCTGAGCTAGGAGGTGGCACTTTACAAAGGTTTCCAGAGAGACCTGTTTCTTCTGGGAATCTGACAACATGCAGCACAGCAGCCATAAGGAGAGCACTTGCAGAGGAGCAGAGGTGCTGTTCCCTTCTGAGAGTGAAGCAAAGAAGTAGCTCTCACATCCAGTGCATGCACCTGTACCTCCACCTACCTGACCTCAATGAACAAGCCTCCCAAATGACACATGCCTTTATTTGGAATATGGCATGTTTGGAGTGCTGTAGAAACAGAACTACTTTTATTTGATGTTATGATAATTAAGTAAACATAAACTTTTCAGACTCGCTTGATAAAATATGTCTTTCTGCGCAAAAGGTTGAGACCTGACAATTGGCTTTTAGTGTACATTTGAAGAAATCTGGTTTCTCTAAGTAATCTGTATGAGATTCATCTGGTTTGGAAACATGAAGATAATGTGTCAGTGTATTATACAGACCACTAAGTCAGAAGTCACAGAATTGCATTGGCATGACTGCCCTGTCACTTGTGCACAAAAATACTGCCCTCTCCAAACACCCCTGCCTGACTTCTGCCCTTGTTTAGTAGATTCCAGAATAGACAGGCTTAAACTTTTCTTCTGTCCTGTACCTTCACCTCCCAGTCATTATCCTCCCTTTTCTTAGCTCCTCCTGCAGCAAGCTACCAAAAGATGTTGGACAAGGCTCTCAAATGGTGCTTCTGACTCACAGAAAATGTATTTATTCAACCAGATTCCGAAATGGAAAATCATTAGGTAACGTACCTCCTGGTGTTTCTGTGCTTTCCAGCTTTCAGATTCTTCAGTACAATATTCTGTGCCAAACTTAGGCAGACCCAGTCCAGCAAAGCCTTTCTTGTGTGAGTGCTTATTGAGCTGTAGTTAATGAGAACAATCATGTAAGTAAGAACTTTCACCTAAGGCAAATTATTTTTTATTGCTATTTTTTAAGTTAACTATATTCTGTAGGACTTTGACAAACAAACCTATTTTAGAAACCTATTTAAACTAAAGGTTACAAGAGCTCCTCTTTTTTCAACTTATACATAGCTAATATACATATTTTGTATGTAACCTTTTCAGAAAATTATTTTCATTTTGATGATATTGAAAAAGAGCCAAAGCATTTTTTCAGTATTAGGAAAATTTTTGAATTTGATAGGACAGGAGAACAGTTTACCACAGTATCAGGCAAGTCCAGAAATCAAAGCATTGAGCGTTTACACGGTGTGATATCTTCCAGAAGGAGAGCAAGCAGTGCACAAGCACATAACAAACACAAGACAGGAAGGCACAAATGGAATTGTAATTCTTCTGTGTACACTGGGACTGAGAAAGTTTTTGAAGACATAGATTTGAATTAGGTAACTCGTGCATTTTTTTGTGTGTTTTAACATTTGATTTCCCCTTTCTGTGTATATAATTCTTTCTGTAACTGATTTAATTGGTCTTTTCTGGCATTTTCCTTTTTTCCATAGCAGTGAAGGCTATTCAGTTTAAATATGTGGTCTTAAGGGTATGAGCAGCTGAGAGAACACAGCAGATACATTAGTCATTTCACTCAATTTAAGTATTTTGTTAACTTTTTCTCTCTCACCCACTATCTTGTGTAGAACATTGCTATTTTCTTACATTTGAGTGTCAAAGGACTGCATTTTCTGACTCTGATAATATCACAAAGGTGCATTCAGACATTTTCAGCCCCTCTATAAAGCTGTTTTCCCCTGTCCTGAGCGTCTAAGTGCTAGGGGCAGGATGTTTTGATCAACCACACTACTCAGACCCCGATAAGAATCAGTATATTAGGCAGCTTTTTCTCACTCTCTATTCTTAGTACGTAAATATTTCCAATGTCAGAATGGACACTATGGCATCACTTGTTAGATTGCCTTTGAAAATTAGATGTGAGAGTAATACTACTTCATAGACATTTATGAAGTTAAAATGAAAAATTCATTCTCAAAATTATTCCTTCTCCATTTCCCTTATGTTTTTCGAATTTAAACATTTCTAAAGAAATATGGGAAACAAAAGCATTCATAATATTATGTGTATTCTGTTTTTGCTACTCCCATGATAATGCAGCCTAATGTTCAGAAGCAGAACTTTCCATCTGAATCCAGTAGAGATTTCAGAGCTATTTCTATATTTATCATACCAATAACTAGTCATTATTTTATTGTGCTAGGTAGTGTGCAAACAGAAAAAAAAAGATGATCACTACTTTAAAACTCTCACATCTTTTTTTCCCTCTGGTACTTGTCTAAGTTTGTGATAGATACGGTTCTTCTTGCAAATTCACATGGTGATCATGATTTTGACTGAATCTTCCTCTTACGTGTATAGGAGAAGAAACTAATTAGGTTTGTCTGACTAACTCACTCAATCCTACGTGGAAGTAGATGGTATGGGCATGGAGATGGTAAGAGAAATATAAGTTGGAGATGTGTAGCACCACTGCAACCGAGTCTGTTGTCAGGTGGTGCCAACAGATCTTTGCAGGTTGTTTAAAGGCAGATGTCCTTTGCTTTGTATCCCAGAGTCTTGGTTCCCAGTTGTATATCTTGCAAACTTACTGCTTGCCATGACCATAATCCTAGCAGACCCTGCTTTCCTTCTGAAGAAAACTCTGGGAGTAAAAGTGGAGAGCGAGCTGCATAGCACATCAGCAATGTTCCCTGGGCTTAGATCATCAGGAAACAAGGATTGTCCCTCAATATGGACAGTGTGTATGAGACTGACCAACTACATCTAGGAATTTGCCTATGTTTTGTATTGCCGCTTTTTGGCAGCTAAAGCTGTTGGAGGGTATGTCTTACGCTGAGTATCATGAGGCTTGCTTTGTCCTGAAGTTAAGGCTTTCACTGTCAGGAGAAGGAAGCACTTATTTCCTGAGCCATAGTAAGGGGATCATCTATTTTTCTCAGTAGTTCTAGAATGACAGTTTATTCTCATGTGTGGATGCATAATGTCCTTATGTACATATATACACACCATTGGACAATATTCATAAATAAACCCATATTGGTCACGGACCTTTGACTGTGTAGTTGGTTCATCAATGCATCATCTCTGGAAGAGCTTTCATAATCTCTTCTAGTAATTCAAAGCTACTCTTAACAAGACATGCATGCACACACACACACATATATCTCTGCCAGTGAGCAATTTCATTTTTTTTTTCCCCCTTGCATATGTGGAATTTCTCCCCCAAATTATTTTGGCCTGATGCCCAGGAGTCCACAACAGTCAATGGCTCAGTGGCTGTTTAAGAACTGCATGAAACAAGTCTTTATGCTGTTGGAAGGGAGAAAGTCAGAGTTTTTGGGACACATGGCACTTGTTACTAGTACTCTCTAGAGGAACAGTCTTAAAATTGTTAAGTTATGCACATTAAAAAAAGCTATACTGGGTTATAGTTAGTGATTTTTTAAATACATTATTTGTGTTTTTCCTTTCACCTCTGAGGGTCTTAGAGGCAAACGTACCATATTTTAGGAAAACAGAGTGAAAAAATAACGCTTATGATATTTTCATTATATGTGCAGAAGATATAATCATGTCGTGTGTGGTGTTAACGTTTTATCGGCATTCATTTCTGATGATCTTTATTGCTCTTGGCTTTATAGTTTAGGGGTCTTGTGGTTAGCAGGATAATAGAGATAAATCTGCTATGCCACAGCATTTCCATTCTGTGTAACTTCTGCAGAATATTTACAGTGTGCGGATAGAACTTACTGTATAAATTACATCTCTTCCATCTTTAAGTACAAAGAGCAATGAAAAAGATTTATTTATAAACTGGATTATAAATATGCACAATATTTTTCACGAAGGCAGCTTTTTTACCCGCTTAATTGGAAGTAAAGGGATAAAAATTAATAATTGAAATATGGATGACAAGCCAGTGCAGATGGCAATTGTTTTGCTAAAGGCCTTAACTAAGAAGTCAATTGGATGTGGAGTTCTACACTAAGAAGGCAGGAACGAGAAAGCTTTTCTTGTAATTGTCTTTGTGCTATGCAGCAGAGGATTTTGGCCCATGGAACTCTTTTTAGAAATGCACTATAAGCTAACCCAAAGTTTTAATGGACAGTAAAACACTCCGAAGTCTCTACCTTGAAATTACAATCATATGGCACAAGGGCTGCATGAAGATGGTCTGTATGAACTTAGCTGCCCCTAGAAGAGTAACAATCTTGTCATTTTATTGTATTTAGCAAACTCTGTCTGTAGTGAAATAATCCTGTGTTAACTCCTGTATTAAACTAGGAAGGCTATGAAACTAATTTTTCATTAAAGATGAAGTGAAACAATGTTTTCCCCCATCCTTATATGCCTGCATTTTAAAACTGGGGAGGAAACCCCAAGAAGTGTAAGTGAAGTAAAGGCATACTCAGGTAGTGACATTTAAGAAGCAGCTGCTCAAGTCAAGTGTCAGAATACAAATATTGTGATATAAACACTAAAGTACAGATACTGTGCCAGATGAAGTTTAATACCTTTCGTATATGAATTACTTTATAAGAGGCAGTTTCAGAGGAGAAAACAGAAGAATTTGTCTCTTTCTCGTAAGAGTACGTCTTCTTTCTTTTTCCAAGACCTCACAAGTGTATGAACGACCTAAATTTTCTTATGCTTTCTTGCTGTTGGCCTGAACAGAAATTCCATGTGAGTGCTGAATAACCCACCATGCATCAAATGTTTTTTGGCATTTGATGATGTCTTCTACAAAACATTTTAAATGTTAGAAGTGTTTCAGTTGTGAGATTTCTTCTCCAAGTTGAAACAAATTTCAGTAAGTTCCAGTGACAGTCTGTTAAATACATTAATGCATGTTACTTAAAAATAGTGCAGGTATTTGTTGTGACTGCTTATGAAAACTGGAACAGAAGTCATAGATTAATACTTGAAATCTGCTTTAAGACTTATGAAGAAAATAATATTTTTTTGTATGAGTAATAAATACAAAGACATGTGGCTAAGAAGGCTGTTGTTATATTTAATACAGTATTCCCTTTTGCATCAGGCAAAGCAGAAGTTGTCCTCGGGGAATTTTACAAAACCTGTGAATAATTTGTGCCATTCCAAATATAGTTTGTGTAGCATGTTAATTTGTGTCTTTCAATGTGATACATCTATATTCTTGAAATCTGGGATGTATGCTTATCTGATAATAATGGCTATACTCTTGACACTTTAACTCACCAAGGACTCAGCTCCTCAGTTTTTTTCCACTAGTGTGTTTAGTCCCACATGACTGGCCCTCATCTACATTACAGATTTCTGAAATTTGATGGCATTTGTATGCTAAAGCCAAAAAACCTACAGCTAAGTATCTGCAGTATTCAAAACCTGGAGCTGGAGCAAGATTTGCAAAACAGGTCAACACCCAGAAGCTCAGTGCTTTTAAAAATTTGGCCACTCTCTTTTGTGTGTGTGAGAGCTGGGTGCTTCTGCAAAGCAGGCCTTGACTAAGAAAGATTATCTCCTTCAAAAAATGTGACCCTAAAGGACTTGGCAATATCTATTCCACTTATAGTGTAGAGCTCCAAATTCTTGAGTTGTCTGTTCTTGTGTTGGGAAACCCAAGGGAGTGTGGCCTGACAAAAAGAGCATTGAGATAATAAAACTAAAGTGCATTCCATGATCCAAAAAAGGGCAGATAGAAATATTTCTAGCATAAATTAATGCTGGTTTTTGCTGGAAGAAATTATGCTGTAGAAGGATGTTAGACATTTACCTTGTTTGTGTTGCTTTTTCTCATCTGTTTTAGACCAAAGAATGAAGTTCCAAAGTAGCATGAGATATATATATATATATACTTATATATGGAATGTAGGGCTATTATAATGCCTTCAGATTGAACCTGTAATTCATTAATAGAATATAATGAAATCATGTTTGCCCTGTGACACACTTACTGTAATATTCTTATATGAGGTAAAGTTACCCATCCTTCTTTCTCTCAGATCAATGCCATGAACATTCCAACACATAGGATACCACTATGATTGAAGGTAGAATATTGTGGCAGTTTCTTATAAACGCTCTTACTTTGACAGTGAACACAATTAATTTTTCTTTCTGTAGGCTTTCATCATTAAACTATTGTTATCCTGGTATCTGATATACAGTCTAGATAAGTGAGACTACATCTGGAAAACTCTTACCAGCGTGCATGGACCCGATACCCATATGCAGTGATTTCGGATATATAAACAAAGACTCTGGTCCAAAGCCTATTTTGATGTTCCTGAAGCACAACTTATCTAATATATCCTTGTGTTTTTTACATTTGTGCTAGAAATGAAAAACATGACAAAACATAAACGTAGTAATATGAAGTCAACCTACAAAAAGCAGAATGGATAGTTAAACTACAATAATCAGGCCTCAGAGAGAAGCAATGCTGTGTTGCTATTACGTTACACAAAAAAGAAGCAAAAAAAGGATGAATAAACTTTCTAGAACAGAAAGTTGTTGAAGAGGATATGTTCACATCAATGTAGAATGATTGAGACTACTGTAGTTTTTGAGAATACAGGAGTATTTAATGTAGAAGATCTCTGATCATTCCTATAGTTCCCAGTTTAGCTAATGCATTTTTTAAAGTGGTCTTAGTGCAATATACAGAAATATTATTTAAAAGGCGGGTAGAAAACCATCCAGAAGATTGTCTACAGCAAAGCATACCTTTGTTTCAGTTTCTCAAATAAAGGAAATATGTAGGTAGATTCATTTTTGGAATAAATAAGGGTATGAATGTCTGCAACTCTGAAAATAAAACAATCAAGAAGATTGTCTGGAGCATGAGCATATTACTGTATTAGCTTTTCCCAGTGACAACAATAACTAAATAAATTAATTCTTGGAATAAGTAGGGGTGTAACTCCATGTATTTACGCTGGGATTCAATTTGAGACAGTATGTGAATTCTTTTTCTTTTCTCCTGATTCAATTGTTTCGAATGCGATCTGCCACATTCTTGGAGAAAGTAACTTAAATTTATTCTACATTATCATCTGTGAGTGAACAGCCTAAAAATGAAAATGCTTCTTTTAAATGTGAGATTAGTTTGCAGTATTTTGTTAATGGCCATCTCTGTCAGGGAAATGAGGCATATCAAATGGATGCTCCCTCCCCCCTCTCCCATCTACAGTACACTGTGACAAACTGTAAGCTCACAAGGATGTGGAACAACCTAGGTGATTTACCGCAGCCTAAAGCAGGCGTGGGAAATGCCTCCCACTTCACAGGCATGCTGCAAACTGCCTCAGTGCAGAACAATTGGTGTAATTGTATTGCTTAGCTGTTCAGTTCAGCATTTGGAGACTTCCTAGTGATCCATTCCAAATGTTTTGGCCAGGCAACCCTTTTGTACAACTAGGTATATAACCCTGTGTTGCTTCCCATTTTCTGGTCTTACAGATAGTATTCTTGTTAGGCTGGTTTTGACTGTGTCTCTAAAAAAAAAAAAAGAGGGAGCAAGCTTTTACCTCAATCATGAACTTACTTATGGGAATATTGGAGAAAGTATCTGAACACAAGAAAGCATCTTAAATTAACAGAATGAATAATCAGAAAGACTCGTCTCCCTAGTCACACATATGTGCGTCTCATGCTAATTGTGCAAATCTCTTAACATTTACCCATAAGTTCCTAAAGCTCTGATCTATAATTCATTGCAACAATCTGATTTACAGCAGAGACCAGAAATTAAGAGGAGGGTTCCTGCTTTCACTGAAGGCAACAGCAGAGCTTGAACCAACTTCACTCTAGTAGGACAACATGCTATTCCTCAAGATCCATCAGTATTTTCAGCATAAACAATTTTTCATATCATAGAATCATAGAATGATTAGAGTTGGAAGGGACCTTAAGGTTCATCGAGTTCCAACCCCCTGCCATGGGCAGGGACACCTCCCACTAGACCAGGTTGCTCAAAGCCCCATCCAGCCTGGCCTTGAACACTTCCAGGGATATCTTCTCTCCCATTCAAGTAGTGAACTGTAGCAGCAGTGGCACCAGTGTAATACTAATAGTTAAATACATCTTGGTAAGTTATTGTAATAGGTCTGGGGCCTGCTTGGATCCTAGGTCCAGCACTTGTCTACATGGCAGCACCATTCCCAAAGTTGACCTTTGGGTTGACTAATGAAGGATGCTTAACATATTTGGAGTAGAAGAGCAGGAATCAAGAGAAAAATCCTTCAGATCTTTTGTGATCTGATTGAAGTGGCGTAGGATATCTGTGCTGCTGCCCATGCTGCTGTGTGGAAAATAAGAAAATGAGCTGTAAAATTGTTCTAGGGCGATGCGGCAATTCGTTTTTCCGAATAATTACATTGTTCCCTTTGCCTTACAAAATAAGGACAAACAGCCCAAGGGAAACACTGTGTATGATACTATGAAAAATAAACATATTCTTAGAAAAATATTAGCAGATGTAACTGGGAAAAGCGTTTCCTGGAAATTAATGCACTACACTAAACTAAAAATTGATGAATTTTTTTTTTTTTTTGAATACTGACTATGACACAGCAAAAGCCACGGGAGTTGCATCAAATGCAAAACAAAAGAAGTCCAAACCAGACATTTTACTAAAACATGTTAGAACTACCGAAGGTTTAAATTTGGAGGATCTGACCAGGTCTGTTAACATTAAGTCTTTCCCCCTTGGTTTTATTATTTAAATTAATGGGAAATTATTGCTTTTAATTCAGCTGCACCCGATAAACATCTTTTTTTTATATATCTAGATCCTTGTTTTAATGTCTATAACCATGCATGACTCGATCTGAGAACTTCACTGACACTGCTTGCTGCAGAATGCCTGCACATCCCAAATGCTGTAGCAAAAGCCTTCTGTGGCACTCATCCTGAAAGAATAGGTTCTCTCACTATACTTCTAAAATTAATCAGTCACTTCTTACACTTGTATCAGTTGTTTGTTTATAATATCCCTAACATGGCATCAATATGAGTTGTCCCTTTTATACAGAAGACTTACCACATGTATACAATTTTATATGGGGAGGTGATCACTCTCCAGGATGGAATTGTACAAATACCCTATTTTTTAGATTGAGAAATGAAACCAGGCCACATGAGTGCTAACAGCCCAATCAAAAGCATTCTCAACAAATTCTGGATGATTTTTGGGGCTGAGTTTGGACAAAGTCCTCTCTGTGGTCCTTGTTTATTTGTTTATTTTGTTCTTTACACCTTGTCTCAACAAGCCCGTCTGCACAGATTTACGTGCAGAATTCAAATCTTATTTGTTGTAAGCAGAAACACCAAAATATACTTCCTGATTTCAAATGTGTTTTATTTGAACTTTTTATCCTGGAACAAAATATTGTGCTGAGGGCAAAATTTGAAATATCACTGTATACCTACCATGTGTTATGTACTACCTCAATGGTATAAGAAAGGCAAGATAGTAAAATACAACGATGGAGATGAGGAGGTAGGTGGTTTGAAAGCAAGTTTGTGCATAATCTCTCCTGGTTCTGATTATACTAAGGTACAAAAATTTAGTGATCAGAAAATACATAATAAGGGCAAAATTGTGCCTGGCTATTTTATGGAAAATATAGAGAAGCTTATTGCCATTCATGTGAAATCTGCCTTGGCAGTAGAGACCACACAGCATTCTCCACCTTACTGATACGGATTGCGATTGCCTAAAAGAGGTGATAAACTGTTGAGTCATAGGACAGTTTGCATCGGAAGGGGCCTTTAAAGATCATCTAGTCCATGGGCAGGCTAATTTTCCACTAGACTGGTTTGCTCAAAGCCCCATCCAACCTGGCCTTGAAAAATTCCAGGGATGGGGCAACTTCTCTGGGCAACCTGTTCCAGTGTATCACCACCCTCATCGTAAAAAAGTTCTTCCTAATATCTAATCTAAATCTACCCTCATTCAGTTTAAAACTGTTGCCCTTGTCCTGTTACTACAGGCCCTGGTAAAAAGTCTCTCTGTCTTTCAGAAAAGCCCCTTTATATATTAAAAGGCTGCAATAAGGTCTCCCTGGAGCCTTCTCTTCTTCAGGCTGAACAATCCCAACTCTCTCAGCCTTTCTTCAGAGGGGAGGTGCTTCAGCCCTCTGATCGTTTTTGTGTCCCTCTTTGGATGTACTCAAGCAGGTCCGTGTCTTTCTCCTACTGGGGACCCCAGAACTGGACATATTACTCCAGAGAAGTACAGGCACATCAGGGCTGGCAGCCCCTGAAGTTATTTAGCTGTGTTCGTGCTCCTCTTGCTTCAGAAAATCTGAAGCTGTCCCACTGGGCAGTTTGTAGGTCAACCCCTCCAGGTCTGTACTTTGAGTCTCTGACAAATGGGGGTTTAACTGGTATATCTGGTTAAATGGGAACATCATTTCAGCTCTGTGTAACAGCAGGGCCAGTCAGGATCCATTTTGGGTGGTATGGCTATCTATGTACTGAGAGACCTTTACAGGCTGGAGTCGGTGTCAATGAACAGGCCTGGAAAATGGAAGCAGCATCATCCTCATTTTAGATCTTAGGAACAGTTATCTCAGTTTTCAAGGATCATACAGTCGATCTGAATCAAGGCCAGGAACTAAATTAAGGTCTTAGGGCCCATTCAGCTGTCTTTAACCAAGAAATTGTAGTATTGTTGTAGCTGTGAAGACAGGAAAAGAGCTTACAAGCCAAAAAACTTGTGGTTTGGGGTTTTTTCCTGTTAGCTGGTATGTTAGTCCCAATGACTCTTGGCCTTGCCTTGCCAACAAACTTCCTTCTCCAGAAATGGTCTTTTTCAAGCCTCTGTCTTTCAGCATTTCTAATATGAAGTGCTTTTCAGGAAAGCAGCAATCAATGCTGGTCCAATGATTGTGTGCCCTGTTTCAACCTAGGGAGCTGGCTGAAGCAAACCCTGGGCCATTTTCATATAGCTACGGGTATAAAATCTGTGCTGCTTTTGTGATTAAAAAAGGCAACAACCTGCTAGAAATAGAAAACCACAGGCCAAGAATTTCAGAACAGCAGATCTAAACGGTAAGCTTTCTGAGTTCGTTCTTAAGCTTTCAGATATGTAAGCTCACCTTTTACATGGGTGTCCTTCTGCAAGTTCTTGCTTTTGTCTCATTTGTGGCCTTCTTAGCTTGCTGAGGTTTTAATAGCATTCAGAGCATTCTGATTAATACCTTTTTATATTATATCTAATCTCTGCTCTTGATGATTTCCCCATCTGATATGAAGCAATTTATTTAAAGAACCCTTGGACTGAAAAGGCCATTTAGTCTGGATTCAAAGTTAAATTGACTGAAACACCTCCTCAAGTATTATTCTTGCAGAAGGGCAAATGGGATCACTGAAAAAATGTGCTGTCTCCAAAATTGCTATGAAACTCTTTTTTTCCTTCTTTTGAGCTTCATGTAAGACATGATATATGTGTGAAGTGTCATGTAAGTTATACTCCTCTGGCTGGATGTTCTTAGTATCCACTGTGGATGCACAAGTCTATCCTGTCACTATTTCTGAAAGCCTAAATGAATTTGTCGTATCTTTCTTTGCCAGCAATAAGAATTTTCAGTGTTTTTAAAAAGAATAAGGACAGGAAAAATAGGCGGAAGAGAATTGTGTTGTTTACAACTTCCAGATGAGCGGTTTAAGTTGTAATTAGCTGGCTGACGGAGCTGTTCAATGTAGCAGACCTATCGGAAAATACATTGTATGCTACAGTTTATAGTAAACTGTAATATGAATAAATAGCTGGAGGTTATATGACCTTAAAGCCTGTATGTAACACATAGCTTGTATGTAACATACAGTAGCCTGTATGTTACATTAACTGGGCAGTATCCTGAACCAAGGAAGACTAAGGCAGGCTTTTCTGAATCTGATTTGATTGTTTTGGATAGACAGGGTCCATGTATTTATGATAGGCATTTAACAAATGTGTGAGACACCATACAGCCTTGTGTACCAGGGCAATATCATAGCTAGAGACCAAAGTTGGGAGCTCAGCGTTCATTTATGTACATGTTTTGCCTGCTTTAATATTTTCAGAGTTTAACAGGATAAGATGGGAGTTTTAGAGAAGTTGTATGTTTTTAAAACCCATCTGACCCTCTAAGTTCCTGAACTTTGGAGGAAAAGATTTTAAAAAAATCTATCACTGTTGTTTTTCACATTGAAACAACTCCATAGAATTTAACTCTGTGCATTTCAATGTACACTTGAAATGTAAACTTCTTTTAATCCATAGAGTAAATTTGCTGCCTTACATTAAATCCAAAAGAGACCTTTTACACACCTTTATAATTCTGCAAAACTATCTGCTTGTTGTTTCTAAGCTAGAGTATTGGTAATTTGGCTTCATTCTTCATCCTTGATTTCATCACATGGCAGAATATTGCTGACCCTCTACAACACTTAACACCTTTAGCAAACTTTGATCTAAAAAAGCCAAAGTAAGATAGCCAGTGTCTTTCCTATTCTTATATTTGCTTTTCTACATGCTTTAGCCATACAATGACTATAAACAGTGCAAATCCAGGCAAATTAGAATCAATACTGATGCCACTGAAAAAGTATTTAAAAACAAATTAAAATTAGAAGATACAAAATTTATGCAGAAGTGCAACAAAGAGGCAAATATCACAGAATCACGGAATGATATAGGGTTGGTAGGGACCTCTGGAGATCATCTAGTCCAACTCCCCTGCCAAAGCAAGTCCACCTAGAGCAGGTTGCACAGGAACGCGTCCAGGTGGGTTTTGGATGTCTCCAGGGATGGAGACTCCACCACCTCTCTGGACAGTGTGTTCCAGTGCTCTGCCACGCTCAAAGTAAAGAAGTTCCTCATGTTTAGATGTAATTTCCTGTGTTCAAGTTTGTGCATATTACCTCCTGTCCTGTCACTGAGCACCACTGAAAAAAGACTGGCCCCATCAGTGAGTTTTAGTGAAATACCTGCACTTTTTTAACTACTTGTAATTTCAGGATAGTGGAATTTAATTTAATTTTGGGATGCTTTGTTGTTTTATAACAGAAGATGAAGGATAGAAAAGTTCAGCCTCTAGATCTTAAAATGTCTTGTCTCTTGAGGTCATGGAGGATCCTCTTGTAATAACTGTGGAGGTAGAGATCTCCTGTCACCTCAGAATACAACTCCTATCATCTTGCCTTGTTCTTCTGGCTGTACAAGCATCCCAAAAGGCAAGTCACCCTTGGTACCTAACATAGGCAGCTGCAGCTCGTGGGCTGAATTCCAGCCAAAATATCGTGTTGGCTGCAACAGGCCCAAATCTCCCAAATGTCCAAGAGAGTTGAGGATATCTATCTCCTTTCTTAAAGAACATGGCATAATGGCAGATTGTTAGTTCATCACTAGGAATTCCTCACTGATATGTTACTTTTTTTGGACACTTTTTGCATCTGTCATTGCATGTAAGTCAGTTATTCTGTCCATTTTAAACCTCCTACTATATGCTAACATAGCAGTTTGGTCTAGAATGGCCCCCTTCCTGTTCAAATTCAGTAGCCTCTTACAATGGTCATGCCTTACCTTTTGCATAGGTGATAGAAATGCAAACTTATCTTTTTGTGCTCTCTTTTAAGCTATTCTGAGTGCTAGTTGCCTCTGCATTTTTTATGAACATGGGGGAATGTTTATGAAATGGTTGTATATCATACGCGCTATAATGGAAACTTGAGACAAATCTTCTCAATTTTCCGTAATGCTCTGTTCTTAAAGGCCAGATGTTGAAAAGGTTTCAAAAATGTATCTGCCATGCTTAGAATCTAAGAACTTACACACAATCAATTTTATACACGCAAGTAGTTTGCTGAATGTAAAAAGACTAATGGCAGCTGCTTGGAAGACTAGTGCTCTGGCCTGGATTCTTTCTGCTTTACTGAGATTAGATCTGGGGACTAAACTGAAGTACCAGATTAGGCATTTGCTCAGACTGGGTTTCCAGACCAGTCAGTCGATCTGAATGCTCATTGGGAGGTGCCCCTTTTTCTTCATTGCTTACATACACAGCTTCAGAAAATTAGTTGTCTGGGTACCAGAATTTAGGTGGGATAAATTAGATACCTGAATTTATCTGATAGTGTTCAGATGATGTGGCTTACCTAATGAATGTTCAAGCAGTGCAAGCACAGGATGAAGCCTAGGGTCAGACTTAATCACTAATGACTCTACCTAACAAACAGCAGGAGCACTGAGATAGCACCACATTTTCCCCTGTGTTACTTTGCTCTCGTTCATCCTTTTCTTCCTGCACAGGGAGTGAGGCTGCTTTAATTGGCCTTTGATGGAAGCAGACCAAGGGACGGCTACTTGGGCCCGTTCAATCGCAGGCCTACGCAGAGTCAAATAAAAGGATAGCGAGGGCATGCAGATACTCAAGAAAAGAGCCATCCACTTTCCTATTTTAACTCCCTCACAAAAATAAATTGTTTCACTGAATAAATGCCCTACAGTGGTGCCTTACTCCCTTTTTCTGATGGAAAAGGATTTTGCTGAATTACTATGTGAGTTTGGTCTTCCTCATCTGTAGCTATTTTTGGGGCTGTATGAAAGCTGGAGAGGTCAGTATCTTCAGATATCTCCCTTCCCTGAGTAAAAATGCAAGAATGATAATTCAAAGAGAAATGTAATTTGGGGGTTTTTGTAGTCAAGCAAACCTTTTACTCTGGATACACTCTTTCCCAAAGTGTAATTTAATTTGGTGCTAGTATGTAATTCATTAGCACACAACCATTTTTTAGACTTTGTTATTTACTGTAGGTTTGCTTTTAGGGCATGAAATTTGATGGCTGAAGCCCTATCTGACTTCAGATGATGCAGTCCCTGATTTTTTCAGTTGCTAATTCCCAGCCTGTTTTATAATAGTGCACTCTTCATTTTAATATTTAGATAATGTTACTCCCAATTACTTTTTTATTATGGCATTTTAGGTGAAGAAGTATGAAGAAAGATGGCTTTTTTTCCTGGCGTGGTCTGCATTTTATGTCTCCGTCAAGTGCTTTTCTAAAGCTGTTTTTCCCAGACTGTGTGTTTTGCATGGGTGGGACAGTGGGTTATTGTTAGCCTGTTAGACACAACTCGGTTTGAATACCCTTCAGTAGTTTGTGAGGCAAGTCAGCTCTATTTGCATTTGTTCCAGTCACAAAGGTTTATAGGTCAGCAAAGGCTGGCTGGAAAAATTCAACGTGCCAATGCACTATTCTTCTATGGTTGTCAGGAATTCAAACGTGCTGGTTTTTATATTTCTTCTTGGTCATGAATATATGATAGTGCAGTCTGAAGTCGCTTTGTTTCTTTGGAGCTTGGTACCAGCTGGGACTAAGATGGAGGACGTGACTTGATGCCAGCTTTCCCCCCCCCCCCCCCCCTCTTCTTTTGCCCATACTAATCAGCAGCAAATCAAATGTCAGTACATCTGGAGGCAGTGAGAGGGCAGTGCTCACCAGTGCAGTGTATCGCTGCTATTTTTTTCCTCTTCTGTGAAAAAGAGTCCAGCTGAATAAAAGATGACATTTGGCCTTTCATAGAAAACATTGCATTAGATTAGTCTCCCTTCTGGTTTGGGTTTGGGTTTTCTTTTTTTCCTGTTTTTCTATAGATACATTTGGGTTACATCCTGAAATGCTTCCTGCTTAGCTACATGCAAAGACTATGTGGAGATCTTCGTTTATGCATGGACTGACAAAAAATAGGCATCTTTTAGAATTCAAGACTTCAAAAGCCATTCATACAGCTTTAATGGTCACATATAAAGATATCTAATGAAAACAATCTTGGGATATCACCAATAACCTGGTCTTTTGACAACGGGCATGCGAAGCTTAAAATGTATATAAAAAAGAGTGTCTTCCCCAAAGAAAGCATTTCCTTAGCTTTGTTTTCATCTTCCAGCTTTAGAAAAGGTTGGGCCTTTTGCAGTTCTTAAAATGAAATATAGATTTATCCACTGTAATTTGATTCCTTCCAAACTGCATTTTGAATTTTAAATGGTGTGTCTGAATACATTGCAAGGGATACTATTGCAGGTTTGTTAGGAGCTGACATCTCATTTCCAGCCTAGCTTACTGTAGCCCCATTACTCTGAAACCAGTAAGCCCTTCTTGAGTTTATTTAAAACTCAGTAACAAAAATTGTTGGTCTTTATAGTTGTATCTTGAGTTCTGAAATTTTTCTTACAGAAGTAATAAAATATGCCAGATCTCCTTCTAATATGCTCATTGAAATGCAAACCGTGACCGTTCTTGGTCTGTTTTAAAAAGACTTTCTGCAAAATACGGACTGTTTTGAGTAAAAGGCGACATAGGCAAGGGAGGTTGCATCTGTGAACTAGAGAGGCAGCAGCTAAACCTCATATTGATGCCTCCATTTGAAGCAGGCAGGGAGACCCGTTTGCTTTTGAATGCAGGATTCGCTGCCAAGTTGGCACCATCTTTCATGTTTATAGATTTAAATTCAGCACATGGGTTTAACTCTTCAGCTGCACTAGCTGCAAACAATTACCCCAAAACAAATGCTTAGGTATAATCAGTTCATTGTCTTACCCATGCCAAGTTGCATCTGACCCTTAGAAATACAGTTGAGAATGTTATTTTAAAATGCCATATTGGGTAAGACACATGCAAATAGCAAAAGCATGTTTTAAATGGAAATGTTTACAAATATGAAACCTTACTGTGAAAAAGCATCTCATAAAAATAAACATTTAAAAAATCATGTAATGTATTAATAGGAAGATACAGGGTTTAACAGATGAAGCATTGAAAAAGATTCCACAGTTAGAATAATACTAATAAGCACAAAATAAATGTTGTTTATGAACCTCCTTTCTAAGCCTGCACAACTACTAATCTGGTGCGAACAGCATAAAATTGTCAGTAGTTGGAAATTCATCTGGGAAGAACATTTCATAATTTTTTTTTTTTTTTTTTTAATTTTTATTTTTAACTCTTAAAAAATCAGTTCTGTCACAAGATTGCTTTAGTAAATAAATATTTCAGTCACTTTTGACTTTTAATAGGGAAAATATCTTACCACATGTAGAAATTAATTTTTAAAACACAACCAGGATTGATTTATTAAGAATTTTTTCAGCAATTAGATACATATTGCTTCGTGGCTGTAATATTTAGTAAAGGAGCAATAATAAGCTAGCTGCAAATGTAGTCATGCTCTGAAATAAAATTTGAATCTTAGCTTCAAAATGGGCAAATAAACATTTAACACAGTCATGTGGGTGAGTACCATCCACACAGTGAAAGCGCTGGCTGAATCCCATCAAGTCCAGTCACTGCGAAGGTTGGAGCATGGACAAAGGAACAAGTAAATGCAATTCTGAAGTTTTTATCTGGAGCCCTTTATCCTGATCAAATATTTTTTCTAACTTGCTCATATGCTTCATACTTAGAAGCATTTCAGTTATGACTCTACTGGATACATAGATTATCTTTGTTAGTAGCTGTCTTAAATCATATTGTAATTATAACAATGATTTTTTTTTTTTTGTTACTACACTTTCCTGTTTTTTCCCCAACAATTTACAGGGCATAAAGCACTTTGCATGTGACAAAACAGTTCTTTCATTCACTAGTTATTTCATTTAGCAGTATGCAAGTAGTGACCTATCTGTAAAGCATTCAGTGTAATCAAAAGGTAATTCGATAAGTCAGAAAACATGTCTGCAAGTCATATATCCTTTCTGTGGTTTTAAGTATTTTCATAATCATGGATGCAATTCAGCATAAGGGAAGCTCCTTGTAGCTAGCTTTGAAAACAGAGAAAAACAAAACATCTCGACTACATTCCAAACATGTAAATATATTCTGATTTTAGATTGAGAAGAATTTCTCTTGTACTTTTCTCTCGAATCCTGTTGAGTGTACTGGTACAGTATATGCTTTCAGAATAGCTTTGTTTTTGACAGTTATTTTACTCTCAAATAATTACTCTCAGTAATTCTTTCATGGTGCATCAGATTTACCAAATTAATAATTTTGTGGCATTATTCTTTTAATTCACACGTGTGTGTGTGTACATACATATGCGCTCTTTCATTGTTTCTGGAATTTTAAGGAGGTGAGAAGCACACAGACTGAATAGTTTTATATTGTGTTCATTCACTGTGGAGTAGAGATTTATTTTTATGAAAATACACACTGCTTTCTGACTTACTGTGAAAGATACTTTATTTCTACAAACGCTAATGTAGGAAAAGCAGCTGTTACATTAGTTTGTGCTTTTATTCAGGTGGGTTTCATCAGCTTCTAAAGCCCTTGGATTACTTGTAAGTGAAAGTAAAAGTTGGAGGCACAGTTTGGATTCTGTTGGGTATCCTGGTCTGTAGCGGATTCTTTGAGGGTTGCAGCCCTGACCAGTAGAGGGATTTTTTTGTTTGTTTGGTTTTATGGAATTGGTTGTGAATAGGGGAGGGGAAAGACAGAAATTGCTTATTGACTTTTCTGTGTCACAGAAAAGGAGCGAGAAGACTACGGACATATCGCAGTAATTCTGGATGAAGACAAATCCTTTCATTAGGTGTGTGCGGTGTACAGACATTTGCAGAGATCCCATAGTTAGGGTTGTTATGAGCTTTCAGTTTTCCAGAGAGAAAAATCAGAAAATCTTAATAAATCAGCCTTTTGAGAGTTGCTTTATTTTAAGGTGGGAAAAGAAAAGGAGATGGGATTTTCTTATGTGGTTCTTTAGTTTTCTGCTGCTTGTTCCTTTTTTTTTTTTCTTTTTTAACAGTGATTTTATCCCTGAGAATCTCTCACCTTGTGGTTTTCTTCTCCTCTTAGCTCTGCAACGGGCTTGATGGTTGTGTTCAGACTCCAGAAATATGCACACCCTTGCTTTGAAGAGGTAGGATGCTTTGATATTTTACCTTTAGAACAAATGGCTGTTTTCCTCATTGTGTCATTATGCAATTTATAGACATTAAGAAAAGCCAGTGAACATGACAAGTATTTACATGCCCTGCTACTGCCAGCAGCCTACTGAGTTTCATTTTCTCCAGGCATGTTACCCCTGTCTCAGGAGAGGCCCTCATCCCCACCATAGCTTGTCCTTCTTCCTCAGCTGCGTATGCGACCCCTCCCCAGTTTCCCTACAGAGCTGTGACAGCCTGTCATTGTCTACCTCTCTGGATGTTACAGTGGCAATTTGCTCACATGGATGCTGACTGATCCCTAGATCTCTTTTTTTACTCTTTTTTTCTTTGCGTTTCCTCCCCAACTCAAGTCCAAAACTGAACAGTATGGGTCATGACCAGGAACAAGAGTCTGCAAAGGTTGGTCATTGCTAGAATTTTTCTGTGGTGGGTGGTAGAGGAGCTAATGACAGATTTTAGCTGTCAATTCTTACACAGAAGAATTGTCAGGAAATCTCATCATCTCCATTCACCTCTCACTATGGCTAAGGCACAGTGGGAAACTTAAAGGACAAATTCAGTTGACAAACAGAACTTGGATCCCTGCAAAGGAGACATATTCTCCTCCTGTCAAATCTTTGAAAGATCAGAAAAAAACCTCTTGCTCTGATTAACTTTAGTGTACCCTCTTACATCCCCTGCTTTAGGACACACTGAAAGTAATCCTCTTCACTCATACTGAGAAAATTATGTTGAATAAGCAAGGAACATGCCTGAAGTTAATGAAGATGCTAGTTTTTAATGGTGACCATTTTTCACTATGAAAAGTTCTGGTTATGCTTTCTGCACATGTGGGCCTCAGCACAAAAATGTACTGTACAGCTAAGCGTAGTTTTACTCCTCATCTTACCCCCACACTTTTATTTTATCTCAGTATTTTTTCATTGATCTACTAAAATAGGAAATACTCCTGAACAATTGCTCCCGTTGAATTCTAATGCTCAAGAAAGTGGATACTGATTTTAGTTTTTTACAATTAAAGTTTTTGAGAACATTATCAATTAAGTTAAAAATAGAATTATTTTTAGAAAGTGTTAATCTCAATTTTTAGCAATCTAAACCCTGAACTTTTGTAGAATTTTTCATAGTACTTTATTGTTTGGCGCATGTCTGTGTGGCCTGCTTGCATAATGCAGCCTGTAAGTAGATAGGGTACTCTTATTACACAGCTCAACATTACTTTAAATATATTTAATTATATTAAAGCAATAATCATGGCACTGCTCAATCATCCTTTGTATTTCTGCTACATAAAGTAGAAGTTTAAGGACACGTCTTGTGTAGACAGAAGTAAATGCAAGGGTTCTTTGAGGAACTGGTGTGGAGAACAGTCTCCTTTTGATTGCTCGTATGTGAGACCTCCATTTATTTGTCCATTTTGATGAAGTTCAAGTCTAAGGCATATACAATAACAGTTAAATCTGAAAAGGACATCTTGAATTACCTGCCCACGACAGAGGTAATGAAAGGGAGCACAGAAGCCCTGAGCCTGTCCTGTATAAGAAATTCCTCCCTTGCTAATATTATTGCTGTGCAGTATTGCACAGCAAATTTCCTCCTGTAATAAGAATGTGTTGTATACTTAAAAAAAAAAAAAAAAGTTAAATATAATGAGTTTTAATTAATTTAATTTAATTGGGAAGATGGTCCTCCTGCCCTAGTGCACTTTTTAGGGGCGCTCGGATCTGAATTGGGGCAGGATTGTGTGCAAGAGCTGGAAGCCACTGGGGAGTGGATTCCTGGGATGGCTTAGTCAATGGTAAGGCCTGGAGGAGAATCCACGGTCGAAAACCAGTGAGGCAGAGGAGAAAAATTGTTGCTTTCCTTGCGTGAAGGTCTACATCAGCCTGATCCCTCCTTGTCCTTCCTGTTGTCACCATGTTAATACCAGCTTCAATACTTCTAATGAGCCTGTGAGAAGGTGCAAGCATGGGCTGAGAACAAGTAAATACGAATCTGGTGTATAAGTAGGCTGAAAAGTCAGTGAGAGCATTGCAAACCATATAAATTTCATTTCTTTTTCTTACAAAAAAAGGGATTTGCACTTGTTGCACTTAGCAGCCTTGTATTTGCCAGACGTGAAACTCAGTTAGGTATTGTATATAGTACTTCTGGGATTTTGTTTGACATAACCAAAGGATTTTCACTTTACAGGGAATGTTGACCTGGAATGTGGCCAGTTCTGACCGCTTTGTGTAAATTTTGGGTGTCTGTGTAAAGGGAAGATGCGATGCTTGGTTGGGGCTCCTTCTGGCACACCTCGCTAGGAATGCTTTTCTTCCCTTGGTGGGGTTAGAGTGCTGTTGCTGGAGGGAAAGCTCTAGCTATCCACTTCTTATAATTTGGAGGGGCTATTAAAAGAATAATTACCATTAAAGAGTAATACTGCATTTTAATTACTTTAATGATGGTAAGTCTAATTCTGCAGCCATTTTCTTTCTTTCTGTGTATGCATACATTGCTAGAAAATTTTCAATTGCATGAGATACAGATGCCTCTCGAAGGTATTTTATAATGCTTCACCTAAAAAAGTGTACTGCTAAACAAAACAAAAAAACCCCAGAACCAAATGTAGTTAGCTCTTTTCTACTGAATATGATTTTTATGTATAAATGATATAAGCTTCCAGGTATACATACTGGTGTTATATGTATGCCATGGTTTTATTGTGTACTATCCTGTCTACCAGTATGGCGATATCAATGGGATAAAACTGCTTTTCATGCATTTTTATCATTAGCCCATCTCTTTCATGACTTTCTCTAATATCCAAAATTTTCTGTTACACAGAAAGGCAGAAATCTAACAAAAAAATCAACATCTATCACAAATATGTTTTATTACCTAAATAAAGAAGGTACCTAAATAAGGAATTATAGCAGTTGCAGTATTTAGTCCTAGGTCGGTAGCACAATTTTAGGGTCTGATAATTTGGTGGAATAAAAACAAGGAGTGGCACTCACATGAGTGCAAATTACACTTCAAGCCTATAAAAGTCTCAAAATATCAGACTTTGGAAAACTGTAACATTCCATTGCATAAGAAACATTTAAAATATTTTAAGGGAGTTTAACACTTACTGTTACTTTAACACTCTGATCTTTGCACGGCAAAACTTTTAGTAACTAAAGTAACTGGTTTTAAAATGCAGGGACTAAAGTAGTGCCCAGTAAAAATGCCAAATGCCCTAATGGATTCTTAAAATAGGTTTCTTTCTGCATATTAGGAAGATACGGTTTTATGTGAGTTTTTACCAGCATTCATGTCACGACTCGCTTTAGGAGATTCATATCCATAAATTTGGTTATGCCACAAATGTCTTGTAGTTAAATATACTGTGGTTTTAAGTATCTGAAAGATTATTTCACAGGTATAACTCCCACTGATAGTCAGTGAGAGCCAGTCGCCTGGTGCCTCCCAGTTACACACCTGAAATTCCACTGTTTAATGTGCATTCCTGGTGTCAGTAGGGGGAAAACTGTAAGGACTGTTGAGATTCCGTTTCTGCAAGGAAGTTCTTTGCCTGCCTCTACAGCACAGCGTTTTGATCCGACGCAGTTCCCGATTGTGGGGAAATGCTGTATAATTGTACAACATTGGCTGATGATAGATGCTATCGCACTTCACTCTAGCATGTCAGATGTCCAAACATTTGTCTGAGTAATATTGTTAAAGATCCTATTGTTATCATAGTTTGTTCGTTTCTTGAAAAAGATTTTAAAACAGAAAAATGAATTCACTTACTGACTGCTAACTCATTCTCTGAGTGCTTCTGAATAGCTGCTGGCTACTGGTTTTGCATATAATAATATATTGGAGTTCAGGGAAAATCGCTGATGACTGTATTGGAAATGTTTGTACTAAAAATCTTTGTGGGTTTATAAAGGTAATCTTTATAAAAGTGGGCTGAACTCTGTTGATGGTGTGTACTGGCCTTTGCAGCCTTCTAAAGGCAGAAGACGCTCCTTTATAGACAATGCACACGATAAAACATCCTTTGGTACTTCAAAGTTGGTAAATCAACCCCCTAAATGAAGAGTTACAAATATACAGTATGCTTTTATTCTTCCAATGTGCCTTAAACCTCCTATGTCTTGGCTAATTTCTGCCAACTAGTAGTTGGCAGGGAGGACTCGGAGCTGCTAAGCCTCTTCTGAGGGAATGTTTGATGGGTACTTCACTATCAGGCTGCTCTGCAAAAACTCTGTGTGTCAGGCATGCAGGTGGCCATCCTTCAGTTTGGTTGAGTTCTGCTTAGCAAAGGACAAGTGGAAAATGAGTTTAAAATGGCATGACTATAGAGGCATCACCCCTGTTTCAGCCTCCAAATAAGTTAGAGAAACCTGAGACTGGCAAAACTCTGTTTGTGGAGTTTAGGGCCATCTCAGCAGGGGCTCTTCTGCTGTAAAATTATGCAAATAGACATTGTAGATAAACTGTAACCTCGACAAGACATAACACATGTTAAGGTAATGGGTATTTGAACAGAAGGACCAGCATAAAAATTGACTTTGGTTGCATAGTTTTGGGTGCATCAGAGAGCAAAGAGAGAAGGTCTCAACTGACCAAAAAGTGAGATGGGAGGAAAGCTTAATTAGTAGCCCAGTGATGTAGGAGAAAATCAGACTGCCAGAGTCTGACTCTGCCATCATATAACATTATTATCAGGGTAAAGCATTTAATACTGGCAGTCTAGTTCTTCCAGCTGAAGATACTCTTAGGCAAGGCCTTCTGAGCTGTCATGGTCCTGAGGAGGTGGGGGAAGCTTCCAGATAGATCTTCTACATAGTGTATTTATAGGCAGAAGAAGAAGGTGGTTGCAGGTTCAACATCCTAACTTCCTTGTTTGAAACAGTGTTATTTATTTACTGTCTTGTATTTTGGAGAGGGGATGCTTGAGGTATAGTGCATTTTTTCAGAGACATTCTGTCACTTGGAAAATACTGTAGTATCTTTCGAAAGCTATTTTTGTCCATTTACAAATTGTTAGATTCAGCCCTTAAAGCTAAGGACATAGTCTGATATATGGAGGGAAACACTGTACTGCATTTTCCTTTGTAAATAATAGATGAACATTTATAGTTCAACAGCCCCTCCCAGTACCTAAATAATAAATAAAGAGTTGCATGAGTTTTCTTTCAATGAAAAATTCTCAGTTGCTCCTGATAATCCCCAGGAAACTGAGTTGTTGTGGTGATGGTTGCAAATCTCAAGATTGATATCACTTGACCTCACACAATCAATGTAAAAGGGCATTATTTGTCCAACTGTTCTGCAAGTGCCATATGTCATGGTCTCATGATTAGTTTTAACTTAAATTTTATAAAGAAAATATTTCATATTTGGGGGAGCACTCTTTGATTAGCTGCATGTTTTTATAGCTCTGTTCTCCATCCTCCCCCATTTTTTTTTATATTTATGAATATTTGGATACCTTAAGGTTGAAATAACAACAGATAACACTGATAATATACAGTTCTGGAATTAAAGGGGTCTCTGAAGTCAGAGATACTACTTTATTTCCATATTGCATTGCTGGACTAGTGAGGTAATTTTAAAGACAGCATTTTAATTTGTTTACTTCTGTCTCTCCTTCTTCCTCATTTTGCTCGTGCAAAATGATTGAATCTGTATGATCACACAGCCCTTTGTCACATCCCTAATTCAGTCTTGTCGTCATTAATCAGGCTGTCGTCCCTGCTATTTACTAGTGTAGGCATGAAAAAAAATAGGGATGCAAAACAGCTGCAGTAACACAGGCAAATAAATACAATAAATTGAATCTGTGTATAAACGTCAACCCAACTGGACAGGTATCGCTCCATCAGAGCAAAGGCAGTTGTACCCTTCTGCCCTGTTATGTCCGTTGGCACTAAATATGTTCTGAGAAAACAAGAGGAAAGATGACTAGCTGTCTGCAAAGTTGAATGTGTTCCTCAACAAGTATGCAGGTATGTAGCACTGGATGACCATGTTCTTGATCTCACAAACACGATTATTGATGATACATGGGCAAGTTTTCCAGTTTGCCCTACACCTATGCATTTAAATCCCTGACGTAGGACATAATGGGTCTCTCACCTTCCCATCAGCTCCTACACAAAGGCAGTAAAGCCACAGCAAGTTATCGCTATGCTTTTTAGTGTCTTTGTGAACAGCTTTTACACGAGTCCTACTTGGAGAGTGAACGGATTATTATCTTTGACCTGATGCACAGTGGCAATCCAGTTTTCCCCTCGTCTTTTCACCCCTGCCCCATACTCCCCAAGGACAGGGTTCCAGACCCACATGTTGCTGGTAGTGCATACTGGGATCAAGCATGAACTGCGACGCATCCCCAAACCACTCTTCTTGCTCCCAACCTTTCCCCACATTACATTTCTCCTCATTAATATCTGCATTAAGCCTGTAAGTTTTCCAAAGCATATCCTACCACAGCAGTGCCCTAAAATTAAGAAGGGATCTGAAGTGCTAATTAGTAATTCTGGGAAGCAGGTAACAGATAATTAATGCCAACTAAACCCTTTTTTTAAAAAAGTGACTAGAAATTGAAAAGCTGTATAATGTGCTGCACCTTGCAGTCCTGTCAGTCATACCTTGACCACTCTCTTTGCCAGGTTTTTGTTTATAACTAGTGACACAATCTGAAAATGTTTAACCCACGATAGATACACGGAGCCATTTTTTCATTGAACAGTTCCCTTTCTTTTGCGCAAAGTCTGTGTAACTGTTCAAGTATTCTTCACGGAGCTTGAATCTAGGTATTAGCCAGAGATGACTTAGAAACAAGTATGAGCTTGCATTCCTGAACCAGATGCTCCGCTCTTCCACACCAGATGACTAAACTGAATGACATCTCGAGCCCAGACACTGTCTTTCTCCAGCAAGGTAACCGAACTGCATCAAACCTGCCCTCACAGCGATATTTGCATCCCGCCTCGTCCGTGCACAGCCCCGGTCCCACGGTGATATGAAACAAACTTATTGTAATTAAGCTACAGGTGTTTACACCAGCCAAGCAAGGGGGTTCCTCTGAAGTCTGGAAAGAGAAGAGCAGGGAAACAGTTTTGTGTAGTTTACTTCATATGGGTTCTGCTTTATCATTTTAGTACCCTTTCCATTTGCAGTTTTCATTGTGTGAAATCCTGAGTCAAGTCCTAAGGAGTAAGGCCATGGACTGAGGAGGAGAATCGGACCCGAGACAGTTATATACTAACAAACACTGGCTCTGTATCCTGTTCACAACCTTCAGGATTCTTCTGAGCCCCAGCAGATAAATGGTCTGTGCGGTGTCCTCTAAGGTTAGCTCCTTCTGGCTGAGTGTTGGGGCTGTTTTGGCAGGAGGCCTCCTGACGGAGAGCTCGGTGCCAGCACCTCTCTCTCCTCTCTGCTGGGAAGCCTGGGCTTTCACACCCCCACTCCCTGGCGCTGGGCTGGTGTGGCGGAGGGAAAGGAGCGATTTCTGAAGTGCTGCTTAAGCCATTTAGCTCACTTCAGGTGAGAGAAAACATCTTAAACAATACGCTCACACTATGCGGTAGCTAGTACCGGGGAGAGAGAGAATCCCAGTGAGGCTTACGGTAGAAGAGGAAGCTATATGAAACTCCCATGTGAGTCATGCAGTCATCATTTACGTGAGGGTTTTTCATGCATTTTGCTGGGGAGGGTGCTGGGGGGAATGGAAAACGTTTCATAGTCCTTTTTTGGTTTAAATTTCTTTATGCCTGTTTTTTTTGCCATGTATAACTTTCCACCTTTTTGTAATAAAGTGTACATGAAGAGCAGATCAGATGAAAAAGCGATTACACCCTGTTGTAATGTTGAAAATATGCTTGTTCAGCTAAACATGTTTTGAAATACTGGCAAAAAAGCAGCCTGCTAAGTTCAGGCTGGAAGCAGTTTACATAGTTTCTGAGACTATTTCCTCTACTGTTCAATATATCAAGAACTCAGAGCGCTGCTGCAACTACTACTTTCTGCCTTTAAAATATATCTCAAGAGCAAAAGCTATTGTTTCAAAGCAAGATGAACTTGCTCCCCATCCACACATATAAAGAATAACTGAGCAATAACTGGATTATTTTTTTGCAAACAAACCTCACGCATGTGGAATTTTTTTAATCTTAAGTTTTTCTATTTAAAAAATACTGAACTCAATATGGTAAGTGTGAGAATATAAAATACAAGCACCAAACTTAAGTATCTTGTTCTGTTTTTTTATTTTTTTGCAGTTACTAATGTAAGAAAACGCACTTTTAAAGAATTATATCTTTTAAATATTTTTATCGTAGAAAAGGCATATTGAGATTTTCCATTTAAAAATAAGCATGCACTAACTCCTTCAGAATTTTGGGGGGATTTCAGAGTAACCTATATATATAAAAAATACATATTTTTAAAAAGGAAAATGTTTAATTTAGTCAATAAGGTGCTGAAGTTAGAGTGTTTTTTTAATTAATACTTAATTGTTTGTAGCTGCTGTTAACAACTCAGTTGCAAGGAATAGCCTTAAAATGTTATTTCTTCAACTGAAAATTGAGATTGTGTATTACAAATATGAAAGATTGCTTTTTTAATTTATTTTGTAAAAAAAGCCATTGCCCTAAAGGCTTGAGAATCAAAGTCTTTGTCTTTGCTCAGCACTCAACACAGTCAGGCCCAAGGTTATTGTTACTGTACACCACTGCAATATAAATGTTCTCTAATTCTGAGAACTTCAAACTGCACAGTATACTCCCGTCTCCTTTAAATGATGAGGGAAAGAATTTCTTTTAGGTTTTAAATGGGGAGTAGGGTTGCATCTTAAGTGAACAGAAAGTACTGGATATAAAAGCTTCCACTTACTTTTTAAAATAATTGCCCTGGTCTTTCCCAAATAATTGCAATTTTCTGTTCATTTTCTGCTAATTGCATGGGCAGACAGATTCAGGCAAAACATCTGTGGTGGCTCTAAATAGGAGAATTTCCTACAAAGCAGTCAAGTTCCAGATGATTAAGCTCCCTTCCACTCCGAGATCTGAATCCCTGTTAGCATCTTTCTACAGAAACAGCACACCATTTCATAGGTTCTGCCCATAGTACAAATAGTACATGAATATATGAAAGCTGTGCGGCTTTCTGCTATGAAGTGTAAGCCGAACACAAATCAGTGTGTCTTCTATTATTTTTGCTCAGTGAAGAAAAAAAAAAATCCCTTGTATTTTGCAGCTTCAAATCTTGATATTAGAAAATTTCAAGGTAAGACATTTTGGGGTTATGCTGTGCTGTGGTTGGTATGTTCCCTTAGACTGCACTGTGAAAGATCCGTAATTCTCACTAATCTTCCTTCAATGAGATTTCATCATAGAAATTTCTAAGTAGGTTTAGGTAGGATGGCAGTTTTTGGATTAAAGATAATACATCTTAAAATAGTGAGGTGGAAATATAAAAGCAAATCTAGAAAAGCCAATAAGGCATGAATCATTCAATAAAATAAGATCTAATGGTAGAAGTGTATTAAAGTAGAGTTAAAGTAATCTTTGATGTATTTTTGTTTTCATCACCTGTTAGGTTTTGTGCATAAATTCAATAAGTTACAGCTCCTGGAAACAGAGTTTGATTTGGTAGATTTATATCTGCATGTGAGAGCTTTAGTCACAAGTATATTTGGATTGGGAGCAGACCAATACAGACTTACTTTACAACAGACACAATACTAGGAGTCCCATACAAGCTCGTGCGTGAATTTCTGACAGCTGTATCTGTGCATAAAAACAACCAGGCAGAATGTGCTTGGCCACTTTTTCAAATGTCAGAATAACCTTAAAAATGCAATTGAATTTTAACTTTGTTTTCACTACTCCATCCCATTTTTCATTATTTCTTTTATTTTAAAATCATTCAAAAATTAATCTATTTAGACTGAAAAAATGTGGACGGTATCTTTTAGTGTCAGCATGCATAGTTATGGGGAAGAAACTAACGACATATAACAAAACGCATAAACATTGCTTGTCAAGCAGCCCTATACTAGAAGTAAATTCATAAACAAAAAGCCATGTTTCAGTAACAATGGATGTTGTGAGAAAAAGAAACAAAAGCTAGGAAGTAAGTTAACGAGATCAGTTTGAATTTCTGGTTCGTTGATTTTAACTTTTTTAATTCCTTGAACAGAAGACTGCTTGGCGTTTCTTTCCACTTCTTCCACTATTTTTCTACTTAGGTATCAGTCTTCCTTCCCAGGAGTGCACGTCTTGTTCCAGAATATGTGAATGCTGCTCTTAGATGGTTTAGATAAGAATAATATGACTTTTATTCAGAGTACAAACCGCAGTTGAGTGTTTGGGAACCACATTAAGAAGGAAGCTCCAGTACTTTCTCGTCTCCTATGTGTTTTTTTTTTTACTTGCCTTTTCACCTTTCAAAATTAACAGTGCACTTTGTAAACATAGCAACTTTAACTCTTCGTTTGCCTACTTTTTCATTAGATCACTTACCAGATTAATTTTTTTCCCTAATTATAAGGTGCAGGGAGGTGAGTTGTACCTTCTCCAAAGAAACAGACTTTTGAAAATCAAAATGGTTTTATCAGAAGTAACCTAACATTAGAAAATGAAAGCGCTGCTTTCACATTGAGGTTGATTGGGTTTTTTTCATTGAAAATGTTCACACACTAGCAACAATCTGAGTTGGTTTGGGACATTTCTTCCCAAGTAGGTCAGCTAGGGTTCCGGAAAGTGATTTTAGTGTAGTTTTTTATGAGTGCATTTCTTGAGAAGTTGTGTAGGAGTCCTGAGATGAGCTAAGAACGAAAAAAGCATTTTGTAGGGAAGAACATGAATTTTTATTTCTCCAGATCAGAAGAGTGCCTTCAAAATTATACTTGAGTCCTTTACAAATTCTGTTTGGACTACTTGAACTGTTTCTTTCCTGGAATAATTTTTTCAGCCTTGGTCAAGCTCACCTTGAATAAGGTTTTTTTCAGATTATGGCATTGTACTAAGAACATTCCATCCCAAATGGTTATCAGTATTCCATTGAGAAGATGTTGGTCCTTGTGTTGGAAACCAGGGAAATCAACATTTTTCCCATTATCATCATAGTTTGAGAGTAATTTGTGTCTAGCATATCTTCAGGCAACTGTTTGCTGCTTCACTAAAGCATACCTCATGTCCTATTGGAAACTGTCATCTTTAACTGAAGATCTTTGCTGTTTGCCTCATTATGCTCTGATGTAGAAGCTTATTCAAAGACCCAGCTTGCCTTTTGGTGCTCAAGGTTTCATGTTGCTATGAAAGGTATTTATGTCTAGATCTCTTTGCAGTGACTTCTTAGAAGATCGTTCACCTTGACAAAAATTTTCTTTTCAAATACACTCACATCTAACTTTACAACTCATGCTTCCCGTGGTTTTTGGATTTATCCCACTTAACAGTTTTCCTTCCATAGCTAGGTTAAAGCAGTACTGGAATTGGAGTGTCTCAAAGATGCCAGTAAAAGTTAACGTTGGCATTCATGTTATACAGGTTTTTTTCAGTACTGATTTTCAGCTCTAGGCACTCTTCAAAACACTTAAAGTATTCCAGAAACAAGAATGAGAATTCAGAAGATGCAGAAGAAATTCAACAAAGTGCTACTAGAATTATAGTCATCCAAAATAACGACAACCTCTGGTATCGACAGACTTTCCGGTAAGAGCACTATGGCCTTCTCCCTGCTTCCCTGACCACATACCCTCCCACCTCTGATAGTGTAAAAGAAATGTGTGTTCTCTGCAGTCTTTCAGCCTTCCTTTTGTGGGAAATGACTAGGGAAGTTGATGGTGCCTTGGCCTGGCAAGTATTTTTGATAGTCACTTGATAGCACGAGCACTTGCCCTTGGGTCAGAATACCTGAGTCAGGCCATGTGGACCACTAAGCAGTCATCAGTTACTGTGAATCATAACCCATGCGTACTGTATTCCACTCAAATAAAAAAAAGGGAAGGCTCAGCAATGCATTACACCTCCCCCTACGGCATTACTGGTATTGCTAACTCCAAAGTTCAAAACTTATGAGTCAATCCTCCCCCAAATCTTAAAACAAAGATATTAAAAGATACTAAATGATAGAAAACAGTTTTTTAAACTGCTTGTATTTTCTGTTGTGTTCTGATACTATAATGCTAAGAAAAGAAGACTTAGTAAACTGAGATAATGGCAAATACTATGTAGCCCCCTAACGCGTGGTATTATTTGCTTTAAAACTTTGCCTGTGAAAGAGATGTGTGTATCTGGCAGAAATACATTAGGTCAGGTATTTTACTTTTTTTTTTTCAACACAAATTATAAGTCTGTTAATTTTGATTCCTCATACTCTCATTTGGTGGTGAACTATGGTAAGCATTTGCCACTGCCAGTGAAATCCGGGGTAAAGGTGCTTTCAGCGTACAATGCCAATATATGCGGTACTTTATAAAGCCGAGTAACTTGAAAAGCCAGGTTCTTCATGTCTTGGTTTGGGCACCCAGAATGGATGGATACGTGTGCCAAATTCTTACTCTTTAAAGGTAGTATTTCTCCTTCAGCTCACAGGATTTTCATGAAGATAAATTAATGGATCTGTGAGTAGCATTCAATGGTAAGAAGTGCCACAGCAAAACCTTGTAATTCAGTGGGTAGTTTGAGAGGCATCCAGTAAATAAGACAGGGGGCTGCACATTATTCCGTGGGGAGAATAGAAAATAGAGTAGCTGCTAATATTGCCATTGTTTTGTTCAATCCATTTAATGAAGCTGGGATCCAGCAGAAAAGATGGAATACAGGCCTGTGAGTGAGAATTGTATCATACAAGAGCTGCACACAAGAAGTATAGTAGCTGCACCGTAGATTTTATTTGTATTTTTTCTGTTTGATTCTGCACCCTTTAATCGTGCTTGAACAAGATTAACCCTTGTTTTAATACAGTTTTAACACGTGTACGCATGTGTATGTGTGTGAATGCACATGCTTGTGCATGTCATTTTTTGCAAGTTGGGGGGGGATTAAAAGCAAATTGCATAAACAGAGATTTTTATCTTGTAGCAGTCTACTAACATCCAAATGTGAGTCATCAGAAGGAGTGCAATATTCTGAGCCATCCCACAGCGCCCTGCTACTTGAGCCAACTGATGGCAATAAGAAGATAATTCTCTATTTAAAGCACCTCCATTGAGAAACAACCCAGTGATTCCCTCTTTTCTCTTGACAATGTCCTGGCTTCTCAGCACTGTCTCTTTTCTACCAGCTCCCATTCGCTTCCCCAGCCAAGAACTCCAACTTCTTTTTGCAAATAGTTCTAGCTTTCCTGCTCAGACTGAGAGTCTACTCCCACCTTCTGCACCCAGCCTCCCTCCCTTGCTCTGCCAGGCTCTGCCAGATTACCGACGTCCATCTCCCTTCTTTTTCTTCTATTCTGGTTTGATATATTTAGTTCTTCCATACTGAAATCAAACAACTTCCACTAGGCTGTCTGGATGGAAGTATTAGGAGCCAAAGGCGATTGTTTCACGACACCCCGATCGGTGTTTCTGATGGAGCCCAGTTCAGCCATTTCAGGGCTGAATTACCTAGTTCTGGTGTAGAGCATGTGGTGGGTTCATCTGCCACCTTGTCATCCCAGACAGCTGTGAGAAGCAGCAGCATGTCTAGTGAGAGTGGGATCTTTGGGCATTTTTCCTATTAAACTTCAGCGAGTCCCTAGCAAGTGTATGTGATGGGAAGTTTTCAAACGTTTACAGCCTGGCTAGAATGAAGCAGCAAAACCCGCTTCCCGAACAGGCTACCTCCCATCCTAATCTCTGCTCCAAACCGGGGCCGGGGGCGGGGGGAATGCGGGAGCTTCTCAAAGAAAAGGTTTCTGCAATTTGGCAGCGTGGCCCAAACAATTGATGCTTCGATAGGCTCGTTCTTGGAAAGGTCTAAGCCATTTGCCTGCAGATTTTCAAATAAGTTATCCCTGAGGCACACACCTGGTGACAGAAATTTTCAGCCAAACAGTTTAAGTTTGGCAAAGTTTTAAAGCAACTGAAAATGCAGTCTTAGAATAGGAGGGACCTGGCAATCAGAACACTTGGCAGTTGTGCTAGCCCCACCTATAATATTTTGGGATGATTTAATAATGTAGTGAAGTTTTTTAAGGGATGTTTGGTTTTCTTTTTCCATTAGAATTTAGTAAGATACAACAGTGCAACTTCCTCATACTCCTTGAGCTTCAAAGCATAGAGAGATCATTTTAAGCAAGCACGTCAGGTTTGGAATCCCTAGCCAATTCACGTAAGCTTCATAATACTGGAAAGTCTGTAATTGAACGTGTAGGTAAAAATGAGAAAAAATATACTAAAATTCTTGCTGACTTTTCGGGTTTTAACACCCTCAGTATACCTCTAGTTATTTTAAAAACATATTTTCACACGTTCTAAAAATTATTTTAGAAACGAGAAATTAAAAGCCTTACTGATGTTTCATCCACGTGCGTCTGACTGTTTGCTTAGTATTAGCTCTGACAATGTCATTCAAATATGAGGAAAAACTTCTTTAGGGTGAGGGTGCCAGAGCCCTGGAACAGGCTGCCCAGGGAGGTCGTGGAGTCCCCTCCTCTGGAGATTTTCAAGACCCGCCTGGATGCAGTCCTGAGTGATGTGCTTTGGCAGGGGAGTTGGACTAGATGATCTCTTGAGGTCCCTTCCAACTCTGACAATATCCGTGATTCTGTGAATGTCGTGCACCTTTAAACAAGAGTAAGGCAATAAATATACAAGAACGCTGATAATAGAGAACATTTTGACATGAGCAACTTTCACTTGCTTTAGCAAAATATTTGGTATCTATCTGTTCTTGTGACTACACTTAGCAAACTTCCTAAGAGAGAACATAATCTTTTTATTCATTTTAAATTGAGTATTTATTAACATTTTTAGAGCTGAAAGATTATCTCCTCCAAAGAATTCAGTGGCCTCTAAAAACAAATACATATCTAAATAGTTTGGGCCTGCCTTGATAAGCCTTTATGGGCTAGGATTTGCTCAGGCTTTTTGTTTGTTTGTTTACTTTTAGATGCCAACTCAAATGCAAAACATTTGGGTATAACAAGTTGCTCTTCCTATTGCACAGCAGAATACGCTTTATTCTGATCTGTGAAGGGGGAGGGAGGGGAATTTTCTTGATGCTGGTAGCTACAGAGTGATTTTGGTAAACTGCCCAGTGTGGCTTCACATGTTAAAAAGATAAACAGATTACACCCAGGAAAAACTTTTATAGAATGTTGGTAGCGGGAAGGGCAACACAGAAATTTGTCATCTTTCCTTAGACCTCTGGTGTTTCAGCTCTCTTCCTAATCCCCGTCATTAGAGCAGTTACTGAAGGCTTCAGAGGGCACTGAGGGACTCCGCTAGACATGCATCAATTAATATGTAAATGGGAGAAATTTCTTTCTAATACCAAGCATCTAGTGGCTCCTAAAACTGAGACCCTCTAAATGAATTTGTTTCATTTTGCAGCCTCTCCTTTCTGCCCTTGCACAGAACATTAATATGCTGAATAACAGCAATGGGATCACAGTTCGTCAGGACAAACTTGGTACCAGGTTGCAAACTGAGCGTACTGAGGAGGTAGCGCAGAGCTAGCCTAATTCCCACCCGGATAAAAGCTTCTTGGAGCTGCCTGGCAAGTAATAACCAGAATTCGTACTTTGCAAAAAAGGGGGTTTGGCCAGAAGGCGAAGGAGGTGATTCTCCCCCTCTGCTCTGCTCTGGTGAGACCCCACCCAGAGTACTGCATCCAGCTCTGGGGCCACCAACATAAGAAGGACATGGACCTGTCGGAGCAAGTCCAGAGGAGCACCTCTGCTGTGAGGACAGGCTGAGGGAGCTGGGGTTGTTCAGCCTGGAGAAGAGGAGGCTCCAGGGAGACCTTATAGCAGCCTTCCAGTACCTGAAGGGGGTCTACAGGAGGGATGGGGAGAGACTCTTTATCAGGGAGTGTAGTGATGAGGGGACATGGATTTAAATTGAAAGAAGGGAGATTTAGTTTTGATATTAGGAAGAAGTTCTTTCCTGTGAGGGTGGTGAGACACTGGAACAGGTTGCCCAGGGAAGTTGTGGATGCCCCATCCCTGGAAGTGTTCAAGGCCAGGCTGGATGGTGCTTTGAGCAACCTGGTCTGGTGGAGGTGTCCCTGCCCATGGCAGGGGGGTTGGAACTCGATGATCTTTAAGGTGCCTTCCAACTCTAACCATTCTGTGCGTCTATGAGAAAACAAATGAGTATGTCCTTGTCTTAACAAAGAGATAGCTTTGGTTTGGTGCACGGGCCATCCGTTTTGCACATCCCCCAGACAAATGAAATGCTCGTCTGCAGAAAAAAAAATGGCAAGGCTTTGCTCCTGCCGTGCAGCATTCCATATTAATGAGGGAAAATGAAGTGGGGATAAATAACCATACAGTTACAGATTAAATTCTGGGATAACTGGATTCAGAACGAGGGAAGGATTGGGAAAAGAGAAGGGTTAAACCCGCCAGCCTGGGCTGGGCAGGAGGAGCGCGGGCACCCACCGCGTCCCGCCGGCGGCACCGAGCCACCGGGGCGGTGCGGGGCCGGGCGGGGGTGTGGGGGTGTGCGTCTGCGTGTGTGTGTGTTCCGTGATGACGGCAGCCTGCTGAATCACCCTGGTCACGTGAGCACGGGCCCGGCCCCGCCCCCGGCCGCGTGCGCGCCCGTGAGTGAGTGCGTGTGCGCGCGCGCGTCTGTGCGTGTGAACGCGTAGGCGTGCGTGTCTGCGCGTGAGGCCAGCGCCCCCGGCTCCGCACCCCCGCCCCCGTAGCGCCGCGGGAGGCGCGGGGCCCGGGCGAGCGGACGGCCTGGCGATCCCCTCGGGCTCTGCCGGGGCTGGTCACCTACGGGCTCGGCCTCCCTCACCGGGGGCTGCGGGGAGGGGAAGGGGAGGGGGCGCTGGTTGGGGTAGGTGGTTTTTCACAGCTTGGGTTTCCATAGGGTGAACCTTGCAGGGGACTTCTTGAGGAACTCAACGGCGGTCGGAAATGCAGCCTTTCCCTTTGAGGCTAAATAAATACATAATAGTCCGGCCATACTCTTAGCTCTAGAAACTTAAGTGCTTGGGAGAAATGGAATAATCTGAAGTTTAAGCGCTCTGATAAATTATTGTTAAATATTTTGATTACTGTATACAGCGTATTTATTACTTGTCTGCATTTCTGTTTGAGGAGCTGAGCCTGTGCGAGTTAATCACAGCATCTCAATGTGCAGTATTTTCATAGTTTGGAGCACTCGGATGAGTTTAAATTACACATTTTACTGGATTTTAATTGCAACATTTCTCTATATAAATAACTTTGTAAATATTCTTTTAACCTCGCTGCATGAAAATACGTTCATTTACAATCACGCTAACATTTATAAGCAATTTTTTTTCCTTCTCCCCCCCTCCCCCGAATGAAAAGCTAACGATGAGTGGATGGCAGCGAATTCCCTTCATTAGCCCGTGGCTATTCAGAGCCTTGCCAGGAGAGCTCACGTGGTTGCCGAACGACACAAAAATAGCAGAATTAATATTCCCGGCGAGTTCCCAGGCCCCAGCCGGGGGGAGGCGTCCCGCCGGCCCCCGGTGTGGGAAAGAAGGAGTTAACGCGGGCGGGCGGCTCTGGACCGGCCTGCCCTCCTTCGTCTTTATTTTTTTTTTTTTTTTTTTCCCTTCTTCTTCTTAATTAATCATACGCCGCTTCACAATTTAAATATGGAGATGGCGAGCCGTTGGCAATTATTAATGAGCCCGCGGGCTGTCCCGTGGCGTTCCGAGACACGCCGTGTCTGCGGGGAGCAGCGCGGCATCGCCCGCCCCCACAAAGGCTCCTCCTCGCCGGCCAAAGGCATAAATAAAGGCTTTTGTTCGCCGGGCTACTTTCGCACATGACTGTTTTGACTAAACCACTCCACGTTATTTGTACTTTACAGTGTCGAGAGAGGAAAAAAAAAAAAAAAATAAAATAAAGCGGGGGGGGGGGGGGAAGTGAAATCCCCCGAGGCTGCGCTACTTGCTGTCGGGCGCCCCCCGCCGCACCCGGGGGGGGGGGGGGGGGGTTGGGGGAGGGAAGGACGTCTCTTAACCCGAAATAGAAAGAAAAATACCAAACCACCCCACCCCGGTCCCCATAAACAATAAAACTTTGCCCTCGCCCGACACCCGCCTTGCGGCAGGCGGCGCGGCGCCCCGCCGGCTCCGACGGGGACAACATGGCCGATGCTCGGGCTCCGCGCCCCCGGCCCGTGGCGGGACGGAGCGGAGGGGCTCGGCTGGGCTCTCCCCTGCTCCCTTCTCCTCTCCTCCTCTCCCCGGCACCCAGCCGGAGGGGAAGGCTCGGAGGAGTCAAGCGGCAGTATCCCTATTCCTTTATTCTTAAGCCCCATCCTCTTTATTATTTTTTTTTTTTTCCTGCCGGTATGTCAACCATCCATTTAATGCAGTAGGTAAAAAACTAGTAGCGGGTGACTAGTTTTATTAGTCTGGGTTGGTTTGGGTTAGGTTTTTTTTTTTGTTTTTTTTTTTTTTTGAAGGGGGGGGGGAGGTGGTTTGGTTTTTTTTAAAGAGCTTTTCTAAACGAGGAGCAGCCCAAGGTGGGAGGAGGAAGCGGGGAGCGGAAGGGCCAGGGAATGGGCATGGATGGCGAGGGATAACAAAGAGTCAGGTGCAGTGCGCTGGATGTGCGCCCTCACCCTGCCTTACAGACCCGGGCCTGCCTTGCCTTTTTTTTTTTTTTTTTTTTCTTAAAAGAGGAAAAAAAAAAAAAAACAAACCCAAACCCAACAAACCAAAACACACTCCTTTAGCAATTAAATAAGAACAGGGCAAAGCTGGGGAAGCGAAAGCCAGGTTTCTCCCGGCGGCTTAGAGGCTTCGAGAGAAGCGTTGTGCCTTGTATCAGAGGGGGAGCCCGTTCCTGTAAGTGATGGGAGAAGAAGGTGCCATCCGGTTCTGCGGGACGGCAGCACCTCCAGATAACGCCTGCCTTTGGGTTCCCCGCTCCCAAACTAGCCCGCTGCTTCCCTGGGTGAAGGTAACAGCCCTCTAACGCGGTTTTGGCAAGTTTGCCATCTTAGATAAGAGTGGGACTTTGATGCTCGTGATGATGCCTCCATGGAGTCGCAAAGCGAAACAAACCGGGGGCAAAGACTCAGTTACAGCGAGGGGAGGAGGAGGAGGAGGGGGGAGGGAATGGGGGAGCGGCAAATTTAAAAAAAAAAAAAACCAAAAAATAAACAAAAAAAACCCCAAATAATCAGGATATGATTCTATGATAAGCTGAAAAACGGCAGGAGAATAATGTTTACTTTTGAATATATGGCCCGCTGCCAGGTTGGCGCTGGTTTTTAGGTTAGCAGAGGTTGGAGGAAGGGCCAGACTGAGGCGTGGCTAGCTGCTGTCAAGGAAAGAAAAAAAAAAAAAAAAAAAGAAAGGCTGCAAATTGCTGTTCTCAGCTTTTTTTTTTTTTTTTTTTTTTTTTTCTCTCTCTCTCCTTCCCCGGCCTCCCCCCCCCCGCCCTTCCCCGAAAAAAGGCAGTGCTTTCTCTTAAGGCTATTAAAAATGATGCAGAATTTTAACCATCTGCTGTACCGGGGACTCTCCGCTGGTGCTGCAAAGCTGTGTTTTTGTACAGGGAAGAAATTGCAAAGCTTTCCAAGTAGATAAACGATTTTTTTTTTTTTTTAAAGCATTTAAATACCTCAGGAACTAGAGTCTTTAAAGAACGGTTCTTTATTTTAATTGAAAATTGAGAAATTGGGTATGAACAGAACTGAAACGTTTGTAGCCTGCTGTGATTGGGGTTTTTTTTTTCCGCTGGAAGGGACACAGGTGTAGTGCTCCAGCACGGCGTGCCACTGCTTTAGAAATGTCGTGTGAGCAATATAAGATTCAAGAAAAGGACAGTGATAGAAGCTGATAATTTTTGTAGCCTCGTGATTACTATTATTTATTTATTTTTTTCCCCTGTGGAAGTGCGTGAGATGCAGCTGAATGCAGCAATTTCTTGCACTTGACCAGCTGCGTGCGTACGTAAGGGAGTAAAATTATTTAATGAGCAGCATGGAGAATGGGAAAGGAATTGTGTCGCTGATACGGCCTCCTGAACTATAGTAGTATGTCCAGTGCACAAAGGAAAAATATTTCTAAATAATAGATGGGAAAAATGCTTTTCAAGTGGTGAAGCATAAAGGACAAAATAGAAGGAGCCTTTAATGTGGTATTCTTACTTCTCATAAATTAGATTAACTGTTTAAGCGCCATGAACAGCAAATGAAATATTTCAAATATTCATAAATCAGAATGTAATGGTCATCTGGAGTAAGAACTAAGAAAATGGGAGGTTATTGCCTCATGATTCATCTATATATTTAAGATCAATTAGCAAGGTATTGGAAAAAGATTGTAGTGAAGTATTGGAGGCATGCAGTTCCTTTGAAAATGCAATTTGGGTTTTCTCTTTTAAGATCTCTCAATACTAGATTGTTACTTAACACCAGTGGTTAACCAGTGGTTATGTGTAAGTGGGAGAGCTGTATTTTCTTTAAATGAAACATCCGCAATCAACAAATGAATGTTAAGAAAGGCATTTACTTTCTGAAACCAGTGTAGAGGCCCAGTTAAAGCTCTTTATTCAATTTTAATTTCAAGAAAAAAGAAAAAAAGGCTGTATTATAGATGTCTTGTAGACTAAGTAAATTTTCTTATTTTTAAAGCTGAAGTTTGGGGGCTGTATTTTGTCACCTGTTGCCTGCCACAGAAAGAAAAAGGGGGGGAAAAAGATTTACTGATCACTCAAGTTTTTGCACAGAACTTGCTGTTTGTCATTTCATTACCGTTTGGTAGAGAAAATAACCTCTTTTTTTCCTCTGCTTTTAGGTGCCATGTAAAATTGTACAATATGTTTGCTTCAGAAAGTGCCAGAGAAGCATAATGAGGTGTTTAGTCACAGTTTGGATGTGGTATTGGTAGAAAACAGTGCAGGAACTATGGGCTAGATTTTCAAGGGAATAGTCCTTGTAATCCAAGGCTGCCTAAATCCCAAACTAGGTATCCAGGCTATACCGAGACGCTAAATTCTCTGTTCACTTTTTCTTAAGCTGTTATCTGCCAAACATTTTCCTTCTCTTGCAAGGTCTTCAGTGTGGCTGGGGATTTTGGTGTTGGATTTTGTTTTGTGCTGTTAACCCTCGGATTTCTGTTTGCTCCCTTTTCTGCAGAGCACCTTCATAAATACGAATGCAAACAGTCTGCAGTAAGTGTGCTTTTCTGACATGGAATATGTGGATGGGAGGGCTTTGCGGGGTGAATCTTTATAGACCAGTAAAATACTAATGTGCTAACATTTTCCCCCACTATCTCTTTGGATTTAAAAGTCAGTGTTGCCTATTGGAGCACTCCAGTATAATAGAAGGTAGACGTATCACCTAATCTTCTGCAGTTCAGAGAAAAAAAGATTTCTGTATGAATAAACATGTCTACAAATACTATAGTATTGATATTATTCTGAAAGTTATTTATATTTTACTATATGTGCAAAATACAGCCCGTGTGCTTTATCTAATCGTGCATAAGGCAGGCTTTGAGATTTCAAAATTGTACGTTGGAAACCTATGGGGATGTAGCAGGACTATATGAAACTCATAGTGAAAAGTGTGTCATTTCTTTCTAAGAGTGTTTTTCTCTAGTATGGACTTGTATGTCAATAAATATACAGTAGGTGCTGAGATTACAGAATTATTTTGGATTTGCCATTATTTAATATACTACCTGTAATACATGTTGGTGTCCCCTAACACACATCTCAATATAATCTTAATGATTTTATTTTAATATCAACTTGCTCTTTTAGCAAACATAATAGCATGAAGCTGTGGATCCAGGTTACACATTTAGTTCTAAATTTAAATAAGCAGCTTATTTTAATTTTAATTTCACCATCCTAATAATAGCTGAACAATAATATCTTTGTGCAGTTATTTGCAAAAAATTGAGCTTAAATTGCTGAACCCTAAATACTGTATTCTTGCTTTGTAGTTGAATGCTGGAGCTGTTACTTTAAAATAAGTGGATGTTTTTGGAGATACTGGAAAAAGTTGGTTTTGTCACTTTGTATTCATATTCAGTATTCTCTGGTTAAATAGAATATGAAATGTAGTATAATTACAGTGGCATTTAAATAATTAATTAAAGGCAGCAGATCATACAATATGCAAAACGCTTTATAGCAACAATCATTTTCTATATAGTTCTAGGTACTGCCGAATTATTGATAAAATAAATTGTATGAAATATAATAAGAGCAAGGACATGGTGGGTGATGCTTGCTATGCAGTATCATTATTAGCTGTGCTAAAGATATTGTGATCATAATCATTTGATAGCCTGGGTGAGGTTATGAGACATAAGCTGGAAAAGTTTTACTCAAATACTATTTTTTAAAAAAATAATTAAAAAATAAAGTTAGAGTTAAATCTGCCTGAGGTTCAAATCCATAGAACCCCACAGACTGAAGAGACAACCTCTGGAACGTCTTTCTACGCTTGTCTTCTGTTGGCATCTATTACTATTACAAAATACATAGGCTTGCCCTAAGATAATCTCTTTTGTGATTTTTTTTTTTCTCCAGTACCAGTGGAAAACATGTTATATTAAATTATAAAAAGAGATAGAGGGCTTGATTCTGATGTTAGTATAGAACACTTTTTAAATGCTGTTTCCTGTGATTTGAATAGAGAGCCAAATCAGGCCTACCAAATTTGTTTGAGATGAAAAAGAAAACACAAATGTACGTGTGTGGATATATTTATTTGTTTCTAATCTGCCTAATTAAATCAGCAATGTGGTATCTAGTGGCCATTAAAAATGTTTGGTTTGTTTGTGGTTGTTTTTTTTTTTTAAGGGCCTGGCTTAGAAAGTATTTCATGGTCAGTGGAAAAAAATGAGGAAGAGGAGGGTGTGGCTGCCACTTAGAGGATCTGGCCCTGCAAACGGGCACTGGCTTGTGGAGATGCGGTCCTTCAACATGACCAGATGAAGACTTCTTTTAGGTAAAAGAAAAATATTTATTTTTTAACCAGGCATCAAGTAGGCATGTAATCCTATTATTTCCTAATGCGTATTTCTAAGGATGGTCACTTGTCCTCGCTTCAGTTTGGTGTTTTCTTGTTTTGCCCCAGATTTCTCAACTCTTTCACTAATCATGACAAAACCCACAAAAACTAGTTCTGGCTTTACAGAGTAATAAGGAAAGTGATTCGATGTTTTGTTTATTCTGAATATCCAACAAGGGACTTATCCTGTAGATTCTAGAATGTATTTGTACCCATTTCTTACTTTTTATTTCCATGCAGTATGCCGCAGCATTAGCCCCTGAACTGGCATGTATACACACATATATAAAGAACTATAGATGAAAATATTATGCCAGCAATTACAGGAACACAAAATGTTGGAATGAAACTGTGAGAATATTTTCAGGTAACAATTCTTGTGGGATGAGATTTTTACAGTATTTTCAGTAAAACTATGCTTTTTTTTTTTTTTTTTAAAGATCTAGTCCGCACTTGTTACAAAGGTGATTTGTTAATAATGCTTTTTTACAATCTTAGTTCTGTATAATTGCTGTTAAAGGTGGTTTTTTTCCTCTACTGCTGCAAATGTTGCTGCTGCAAATGTATTTTGAAACTGTGTAACTGATAATGTGAGGGAAGATGGAGCTGAAGAAAATTCTTCAGTAGTGTAACCACTCGCAGGTGTGGTTACAGAATCTGCTCCCTCATCTCCTGCCTCATATTTGAGCTCATCATCTCTTAATTATGTATCCTTGTTTTCCTTTGAAGAGCAGCAGCCTGTGGGTTGTGGTGAGGTATTATCACAGTTTGGGTGAATCGTTAGCCACAAGACCGAAGGCAAAGTGTAGCAAACCACCATACGAGTGGCAATCTGACACACATCTTGGAATCTCATATAATTATTAAATGGTTTTTGCAAATAATGATGCGTGGATGGGGGAAAATAAAATAAAATAAACAAGGAAACACAATTGCATAGTAAAACAATATCTTATAATTTAGGTTCTTGATAATTATTTGCGGGGAGGGGAAGAGCAGGTGGCAAAGAAAACTTACATGTCTTTAAGTACTTTTGTGGAGTTTGAGCGCTGCATTGATAGCATGGTACCAGGTGCAGTAGCTAGCTTAAGAGGATGAATGATTTCACTTTAGTTAAAGTGAACTTGTCTATTTTTTTTTTTTTTTTTTTTTTTTGCTGTTGCTTTTGGCCATAGGAGACGTTTAAAAGTAGAAATTACTGCATTGGATCACATCCACAGTTTAATTAATGCTAAGTCTACTCTGACAGTTCTTACAAAGGGTTGATTGGTAAGAGAAACGGAGGGCGAAGACAACCAACATTTGATCCTTTTGGAATACCCTGTCCTTGTCAGAAAGTGGGCGAGCTAGATCCTTTGGCCCATGCCTTTATCGTGGCTTTGCACAAAAGTCTTTATGGACTTTCCAGCAAACAATCCCTTTTAACACTATATTTTTGTAGGCTATGAATAGAACTGTATTTTCAGAATCCCCCTGATGTCCCTTAATGATGGACTGTGGCGCTGATTTTCACATGCTCAGCCTGCACTCTGTAAAATAATATATTCCCATAGTTTGAATTTATTGCTTATTTAATTTAACTGAATAATCTCCCATTCGAGACCGGAAGTAGGGCGAGAAAGTCAGACTACAATTCCTGACTTTCAAAGTATGTATCCCTGTTGCCGATGTGCTCGCTGAGATAAATACTTTAATCACTTTATGTCTTTGTATATGGCAGTCTTTTGTAAGTCAAATCATTTTGGTCACCTGCCCTTGCATTCCTGTTACTTCTGTAGTTTTAATGAGGTAAAGTAAAAAGAACTGTAGATAGCATTCTCCATAAAGGTATTTCCGTGGAAGCATATATTAGAAGGGTAATGTTTTCAATGGAGTATTCTGTGCTTTTTTGCATGCATTGTAAAACTGGGCTTATTTGACATTGCTGCATATACGTTAAAGCTTTCATCAACTTGTTATAAATGGCACCCAGGACTTTTCCCTTTGCTGAGAATGTTGCAATATGATTTCCTTAGCAATTATGAAAAAAATATTTATCATGTTTCACATTCACTCAACTTTGTTAAACCCTTCAGTAACCCAAATAAATATACTCCCCTCACAGGTCAGTTTTGCCACTCTGTTTTACAGCTGATCTTTCCAGACTGCTAACTAAAGTTAAAAGCTGATACCAGCATCGCCTCTGCATGCAACAACTACTAACCTTTTTTCTGCTTAAAATGTCTTACATTTTTACTTTAGCTCATTTTTAACCATGACTCCAACTTTCGGTCATGATTACTCTGTTTTCTTTAAGGTCTTTATGAGTCACATTATCAAAGCCCTTTTGAGAGGCCAAATAAATAATAATTTCTTCTGTGGATGCACTCCAAGTTAAAAAAGACATATTTTTCATTATGTTAGCAGTGTTGGTTTTGTCTCCATTATGTAATCTCTGCTTAGGCATTAAAGTTATAAACTTTTAAAGTAGCCTTCCAGACTACTAAATGCTAGAATTCATCGGCATGTAATCTGGATCATCATTTGTGGCTATTTTTAAGGAGTGCTACCCTTTCACTCCTGATAGAAGAGTGTGTATATTTTTGTTGGAAACCCTGTCTCCAACCTTGAACTGTTTCAGAACTCCTGCATGGGTATCCAGACCTCAGAATGGCTTGCCTTTTAATTTATCCGGTTATTTCAGCACTTTCTGGTTTGGTATCTGCTGCTCTTTCACCCTTTACTTGCAAAAGAATTGATTAATGGGTTTTGCTGTCTGAAGGGACTGGAGGAGACAAGTTGATCACTTGAATATCATAGATTTTTCCACCTGTATTAAGTCTGATGACTTCTTTTTAAGCTAAAAGGTACCTTTGGGTCTGTCTGTATTTCTGAGCATCAGGAGATAGAGAGGTGTATCCACGAATACAAGGGTCAATAGGGTCAATATTGCTGCACCTTCCAAAAAAACCAGACTATGCAAGAATTTTGTGACACAAAGTCGTGTTTTCTCTGTTCTCCAGTTCAAGAGAAGGGACATCTTATTCCATAACTTTCTGGAGTGTGGTTTGTACTTCTCATTTTGGAGGGAGGGTGCTGTTGGCTGGTGTGAGGGTGAAAGAGAAGTGGAAAATGAAAGGCTAAGAGGTATAATCTTGAGTTTCCACTGGAAGAAGTGGTGGGTATGCAGCTTCTTTTTTTAGCCTTTTTTTTTTTTTTTTTTTAATATATATACCCCAGATCAGGAGCCCAGCTAACAAGAAATGCTAATATGGACATACAGGGTGAGAAAGGGTGCATTTACTGTTTTGCATGACTAAATATCTCAAGGTCATAATCAGCGATTATCTTTTCTGCAGTGTTTTTCCTCCTCTTTATTCACTCCCTTTGCTTCCCAGTACTGTTTCAGACTTGCCAGATAACTGTTGTGTGGTCTTCCTGCTCCTAATGTATGTCAGTAAATTGTCGTTATGTCTTTGGTTCAGTCCTTATGCTCCTAATCTCCATTTTTTGATCTTATTTTCTAAGTACGTTCTTTGCTCTAGCTGTTTCAGTTCAGTGCTTTTGTTTTTTGGGAAAGGTACCCCTTTGCCTCAACCTATTACAAAGCTTTTCTCAGTACTCATGTTGCCCTTGTCCACCTACTTCTTCTGTGTCTAGAGATTTTGTTACCCTTCTTTTTTCTTTTTTTTTTCTTTCTGATGGATACGATATGCCTGCATAATCTTTCATGCATAAAAGCAGAGTGTTCCCATTGAAGTCAATGGGAAGATCTGATGAACATACAACGTGACAATATGGTACTGCATTTCTAGGTAGCTTATTCTAAATACTTGCTATACAGTTTTGTTTTTCACTAGGTGCTTGTTTTGCTCTGGACACAGGCTTTTCTACACTTGCTGTCTGTCAAGGTGTTTTGACTCCCACTCTTCTTTCTTTGACTCCCAGTATATAATAAAAAGCCCAATACTTCTGTATTAGATTTTGGGGAGGAGCAATCACCGGAAACAGTATTAGTAAATTCGATTGTTCCAGGCACAGAAGTGGACAGGTGAGAAAACGTACAAGAATTATACTGAGTGCCGGTCTTTCACCCACCTGCAGAGGGAATGCCACCCACCATGGTGCAAACACATGGTTTGGAAGTTTCTTCTTTACGCTTGGCCATGTTGGAATCTGTTATGATCCATCTGGGCTAAACCTGTGCTCCCCGTTGGGACATGTATGCTGAGAGGGCTTTATCCTTTTGGTCTTCCTGATGACAGTGAGTTTCCCTCTCTTCCTATTGGGGCAAGGAAAAATCAGAAACCATAGGAGCAAGGAACAGCAGTGGTGGGTGAAGAAGGAAGTGATTATTTTTGCAAACAGAGACAACATAATAAGACAAACAATGTTATTTTTATTGGATTCTTGATTTCATTTATCTGTTGAGATCCTTCTAAAAACATTTGAAATGCATGGGTTCCTGCTTTGAAGAAGCCTACAAACAGGGAAAGTGACTTCTCGAATGTCCTGAAGAGGAGGACAAAGAATATTTCTTCCTCCCTCGTCCTGCCTGGTCCCTGAGGATGCAGGGCTAGCAGAAGAGATGGGACGGGGCAGAGTGTACCAGTGTGGATACAGGCTGGGTATAATGAGACCTCAGCTTGCCACACTTTATGCATAAATTCATGTTGGTAGAGACTCGAAAGCCGCATGTGTGGTTGTGGATTCAAAAATAGCCATTTTGCACAAAGTATCTGAGAATTGAAGCACGCCCTCTCACCTCTTCCTCACACAGCCAGCTCCTGCACTATGCTGCCCTAGGACCATGTTTTTTGGAGTCTGGCACTCCTGGTCCTCTTTTCAAAGTTGTTGGCATAATGGGTAATCTAGTACTGATTTCAACTGCATTTAGCCCCTGTGGGGTTTATCTGTGGTGCTGAGCTCCCTGTGCCAAAGCTTTTGATCAGCTTGGACCCCCTGCCTGGCCTTATTCCTATTATTTTCTTCTGGAACCTCTAGCAACGTTCAGCTTCATCAGAAGTGCTTCTGCCTGAGGGTAGAGAAGGGGAAATATCTTAGTCTAGACCACTCCCTTCCACATGCTCTTTTTATACTATCCTGGCCAAGTAACTGATGGTAACATCTGCATCCCAGTGAGTGATACCACTACAAATGAGGAGACCGAGGCACAAAGCAAAAGTTGGGATCATCCAGCAAGCCAGTGGATTAGAGGCGAGAATGGAAAGGAGACAATCCAGCGTGCTGTCTAATTGGCCACATTGCCTCCCGTAAGTTACCAGTGCAGCATTAATTTAGCCATTTCAAGAGATGCTTCTGTTAATATATTTCATATTAATAATGATGTTCTAAGATACTATAAAAAAGTGGATAACAGAAAGCTTAACAGCCAAAAGAATTGCTTGTTTAGCCTGGTTAAACCTAGCTACCAGCATATGTGAGTTCTCATAGGCAGCATATTTTCATTTTATTTTCCTTGGTTTCTTCTTTGCAAGTGAACCATCCTGGAGTTAGCATTTGTCTACAGCAACAGGCAATTTTTCTGCCTATCCACATGCTACAGGATATTTTAAGATTCACATTTATAATAGCTACAAAAGATTACACTTTTAAATAACCATTTTAAGACCCAAACAATTTTGTAAATCAACTCAGAACTTTTCAAAAGGAGACGTAAAAGAAAAAATATTGTAGTGAGGTGATAGTTTTCACTTTAAATATTTTGATAACTTCAAAAATAACTTAAATGCAGCTGGCTAGCTTTGCAGGAATTAACCTGGTTTTGGAAGGAAGACAACGTGAAGTTTGTACAGCCCTTTTCTCTGGAAATAACGTGCCATCGAGCCTTGGCAGCTTAAGGTGTCTCTATTTTGAAGGGAGGGGGGTAGAGGGGGACGTCAAATGATTTAGTGACTGAAGAGAGTTGCCACTTGCGTGAGCTCCATCCCTAGGGATATGACCTTTTTAATCCTCTTTAGTTAATGTATTGGTGATCTTTACTTAGGCAGAGTAAACAGCGCTGCTGGGAACAAAGGGGAGGTCATGCTTCCTGCATTACACTCTGACCCCGGGGTCGCGGCCTTTGTTCGCTTCTCAATGGGAATTGCTCTCCGAGGGCCACCGCAAAATGGAGAACTAATTTAGGCACGTGCTGGCGGAGAATGGCAGAGTATCAGGTTTGCCTCACCCCAACCTCCCCAGCGCGCAGCAGTCCCGGCGGCAAGAGGAAAAGTCAAACTGTTTCAAAGGGGACGTATTAGCTCTTGACTTACCAATGGCTGTGGCGCTTAATCCCTCCTTGAACTAAATATATTGCCTGGGTCTTTCCCCCCCGTGCTGCCAGTAATTCAATTTTCAGCCTTTAACCTCTCTCTCTTTTTTTTTTTTTTTTTTTTTTCCCTCATTGGACTTTTCCAAATGAAGGTGCATTAGACTAGTGAAAATTAGAGAATTTTTCTCTTAAAAGGAAGAGAGAAGTCTCATGGCAATCGCAGCGTGAGCCTCTTGGCTCTGAGAATTGGGCCTCTGAGATCTCAAAATAAGCATTGTTTCTCAGCCTGTAAGGAAACGTGATGCTGTGTCCCAGCAGATTGTATTCAGCACCTTTTTCATAACATTTTCTTTGTGTCGCACCAAGAAAATATAAAACACACGCACACAGAGCCCTGTGAAGCCGAGCAGGGTACGTGTGGGGTACTAAGCCAAAGGGAGCTAGGACGTCCTCACATTTATCACTAATTTTATGCAAAAATGCTGGTTTTTTTGGCTTCAAAAGTAGCTGGTGGCAGAATGTGATGCATCTCATTTGTGGTTGCTGTGACCAGGGAACACAGATAAATGTGGTAGCTGGGATCATTTATCTGGAAGACTTGCGTATAGAAAACCATCACCTTTCACTGAAAGATGTTTATTATCTTTCATCTATATGCTGTTCTTTGCTCAGCAGTAAAATCTGTGAAGTACAATGATAGATCATAAAATAACTAAACTGTAAACGCTATCTGCAGTCAAAATACTGCTTTTCCACATTTCTTCCTTCTATCAAAAAAAAAAATTTAAAAAGCCCTTAATTGCAGATGACAGCCAAGTTGTGTAAAGCACAGCAGGGTTAAAACTGAGCACAAGGGATGCGCATGTATTGAGAATTTATAAAGTTGCCATCACAAAGATAAGTAATAGTATGACATTAAGCTTTGAGGCTTCTGTGGCTGTCGACATGAATAGGATCAAGGTGAAGATGTGTACGACAGTAAATTTTAGCTCTTGGGTATTTCTGGTCTTACTGTTTTTTGGTTGGTTTTTTTTTGTTTTGTTTTGGGTTTTTGGTGGTGGTTTTTTTTTTTTTTTTAATTTTCTTCACATTTTATACCTCTATAAATCCCTGGAACACTCTACCGTATCGGTATAATGGAGTGCAGGGTGGGTTCACCTGATGTTACTGCTGGTTTAGGATACAATCCTGCAAATGCTGAGTGCCCTGCTGTTTGCGGTTGTGTTTCTCTGGACTCCTTTATAGACCTCTCCGATAATAAGCAGGAAGCCATCCAACAGATGCTTCTCGATCTGTGTCTTCTGTACAGTTGTGGGCACCTGTTCAGTCCACCCTTGTGGTCTGGGAGGCTGGCGTGGACGCTGGAAGTGGCTCAATCCTGTCCCGGAGCTGGGAGGGGTGCACGGGCAGGAGATCCCCCAGTGCCTCTGCTTGCCCAGAGCATCCTTCTCCCCAGGGCAGGGCTGGACAGAGAGCCTGGGGCAGTGCTGCTGCATTCCCTACGCAGAGTTGCCTTCTGTACCAGGCTCTTCTCTTTGGAGAAGAGAGTATGTCACTTTCTTTAACTGTTGCAGACTTCCAAGCCATTATTTTTTTTTTCTCCTTCAGATTATATGCCGTAATACGGATTTGCCTTATCTAGAATACTGTAACTTGTGTAAGACAGCAAAATTTTCTCTCTCTTTCTCTTTCCTCATTTTAATTTGTTTCCTTTGCACTCCAGGCATTTAAGGTAAAATGTTACGTCTTTCCCTTATTTTTCTTGAAGCTGTATTATTTAAACAAACAATTCCAGTCACCTACTCTTAGATTCAAAAGTGCATTCTGTAATACAGCAAAATAAGATATTTGAACAAAAGAAGTGGCCAAGCAACTCAAACTTCATTCCCTTTTAATGAAAACTTTTATTCGGAGCTGAGCCAAACGTGAACAGCAGAGAGTCAGTACGTGAGCAGCAAGTGATGCTGACTACAGCAATACTGAAACCAGCCCTTCTGTGGCCTTTATTCGTTACTTGAAATTCCACTAGCTTTAGATTTTAGTGGAAGCCAGAGAGGAAAAGGTATACTTGCTATACTCATCCAATAAAAATAATAGTCAGGTTAGCATGTGTGTATTCCTCACTTGTGTCAATTAGTTATAATTAGTACATTTACTAATGAAAATACAAAGTCTACCCCCTTCTACCATGTGTTCTTCAATAGTAGTATTGCGTTTCTGTTATCTGCGGGATTTTAAAGACTAGAGAGAGTGTCAAGGCAATGTCAGTTGTGTTCATTTTTGGTATTTTTTTCCCTTAAAGCTTTGATACAGTTGTGCTTTGTTTGGAGGTGATGAGCTGTAAGAGAATTTTAAAATGTGGACAGCTGCTTAGAGAAAAAAAAAGAAAAAAAAAAAGTGAAGAAAATACTCAGCCAATATTAAAATTTTAAAATGTTTCTTTTTCCTCAAAAAGATATTGAAGCCTTACAGTAAATATAGTAAGTGTCTGCTTGAAATGAAAATTAATTTTTCCAAGTGCATGTCAACTATTCCAATGTGCAATATCATAATCTAAGATGTGGTAGTTGAAGTGCCCCTTCTGAAAGCTTCTTACTAAGTGGGGCCTTTTGGAGATTTTTTGCTTTGGATTTTCCTGACTCAAAACTCTCGGGACTCTTTTTTCTTTTTATGTTTCAATGTTTAAAAAAGAGCTTTATCCCTGGTAAAATTTGGATTAATAGAATGGACAGAGAATAGTCAATTTTACTGTGTAAACTTGATTCCTCAGCATTGCTATTTCTGGCAGTGATTTCTCTAGCTAGTGTACCTGGTGAAGCTTAATGGTGGTTAAGACTTCTCATTTCCTAGACAAAGATGTTACTGGAATTAGAAATATGAACTCCTGTATTATTCTAAATTTGCTTTATCGAAATTGTTTCCAAATGTGACCCCTGCAGTGAATACTAAGTAAGAACCATTCATATTTAACAGCCTGCTCTGTTAAGCGACTGTTGTACACCTGGCTATTCCACTTTTAGTCTTAAGCTATTTCTATTACCCCATTGATTTCCTTGATCATTTGGACAATGATTTGCAATATATCAGCTTATCTAAGGAGAGAAAAAATGAAAAATTAAAAAATAGTCTTAGAGAATATGGGTTTGGTCAGGCTTCAGCTGCACTATGGAAATTACCAAGTTTATTCTTTACTTTCTGAAGATAAACATTTTTCTAAACACCGGACTGCCGGATATATATTTAGGCCCAGTGTAGCTCAGCAAAATTCATTTGAGGTAAAAGCTTATTTGCCTTATTTGTCTTCTGGTAAAATCCCTTCTTCTGCCTCTTTCCATTGAATACTTAAATAAAAATAAATATGTGAAAGTTTCAAAAGGCTCCACGGATACAGATAGCGGTATATTATACATTTATGTGTGTGTGGTTTTTAAATTAATATTAGAGTGAGCAGAAAATACAATACAGACTTCAATTGCACCTGTAAAAATAAAAACTGTGAAACTCTGTGAAACTGCATTGCTATATTTTTCTGCAGTACGAGGATACCATCCTTGTGTTTTCCACTGGCATTATCCACTTTGGAAAGAAAAATGCGTGACAGCCTCAAAATGGCGTTCTCTGTTCGGGACAGGCAAAGACGAAAGCTGGAATAACATAGTAGTTCCAGCACAAAACGGCGTTTTCCAATAGATTCCCAATACAATTCTTAAGACTGATTAAGGTTTTGGCTAGAAAAAGCTGAACAATAATATAGTAAAACTGATATTGCTATAAAAATCTTCCCCTGTACGTATGGGATACTCATTTGCTGTACGAGCATGTGTGTCAGTACAGTATTAAAGCAAAATTTTGCTTTCCCCTCTGTGCTGAGAACTCAGCATGCTGCCGGCTGAGTGCTGGAACAACGTTTTGGTGTACGTGGGCAGTGCTTTGTTAGATGAAATCCCCGATCTTTATGTCAGTCTCCCTAATTGTTTCGGGTCTAAGTACAGGAACGAGGTCTTCCGTTCAGGTAGTCACAGAGCAGTTCCTTCGGCGTGTTCTCTGAATATAGCGATGAGCTGTTACGATAACGTTGAAGGAATAAAATCACTGCTGATGTAGCTCTGTTATGATCAACTTTTTTTGCATAGTTCTTACTCTATATTTTAGATACATTAACATTTTTTTTAAAGGACATGCTTATTTGTATAGGTAGAAAAAATTAATCCTGAACCATGTCTTCTATGATTTTCCTGTCATAATTCAAATGTAACCCTTTGTTAGTAATCTTTAGGCTGCATTATTAAAATATTGTGATTTCTATTGTGCCATATTATGTAAACTGAGTACTAATTTACAGTCTTACTCTAATAGTACTCATACTTACTGGGCTGCAGTAACATGAGACCATAAATGCATACATACACATACATACCTATCTGGGGTATAGGTCTACGATACTGCACACAGCAAGCGTGTACGTGTGTGGGCACACACACGCAGAAAAGGTGGAAGTACGTGATTTTGTTAAAATGGCTGTTGGGAGAAGGGGGAATTGTTTAATTTTCTTACAAATAAATGATGGAAGTAATATGGGCTTTAGATGACAACTTTGATTTTGGTATTTGGCTTCAAAAGTTTTCGAAAAGCAGATGTATTTCTAATTGAGTCAGGGAGCATTCTCTTTTTCGAACCAAGTCTCGCTGTCCTGTTGCCAAGAGGCGAAAAGTCTTCCTGTCTTTTTTTCCCCGCACAATTTTCTTATTGAGTTACTTGTTTGCACTAGAAAAAACCCTGTGCAATTTTCTTTAAATTTTTGGTGGACCAAGAAAAAACCATTGCATTACATTTCTGTTGATAACATTTTCTGGGAATATAAATTTAACAGTTGACCTTCTAACATTTCAGTGCTTTTATCATCCATCTAAAATCTCTGGTAAAATGCACTTATGCCCTAAGAAAAAATGGTTAAATTTGAAACTTGAAATTTCCGTGGCTTAGTCACTGATACCCCCTGGGAATTTTCAGTATTCTGAAAAGGAAGTGCTTTTTAAACAACTGAAAAACATAGTTCACTGGATAAGTCTGGAAGCAGCTTTTTACAATTCTCCCCCCCCCCCTTTTTTTTTTTTGTGATTATCATTCATATTGTGCTTTATTAGTGTATATAGTATAGTAAAACCGCCATTGAATGTTTTCCTTGTAAGAGTATTTGTATTGGTTTTGTCACTTCATTACAACCTTTATTAAATTACGGCATACATTTAATCTGCATAGATGCTGCTTCATCTTTTAAAAAGCAAAAGGGGAAATTATTAAAAAAAATATATATTTTTTTGGAATAAACCTCTAGTTTGCTGGCACCACCGAAACGACTTTATCTTTCTGAAACCCACTTTACGTGCCATGTAATGTAAAGGTAATGAAACGTAAAGGTCTCTTCTTTCTATACGAACAGAAACTGTTCCTTTTAGAGCGTGATGCTCTGAGTTGAGGCCTTGCTGCTGCTGCATCTGCTTTGGAGTCCCAGAACCGTCACTCCACCGCTGTAGCTGCTGGTGGTGGAGTGAGCTGGAACTTCTGCTGATGCACGCTACCCAACGCCGTGCCTTCTTCGCAGGCTGCGGTTGGGAACGGAGCCGTTGTCCCTTCAGATTTGCTAACCTCCCTTCTGTGTATTCCGTCATTATTATTATTATATTTTTTTTTCTTGTCAAACATGACATGGAATGCTTAAATGTATCTCTCTGTGGGAATACATCTTTCTGGACAAAGGAAATATAGAATCACGTGTGTGCGTGTGACATTTTGTTTACTAAAACCAAAAAGTAGCAGAATACTGTTAAAGAAGAATATATAAATCTAGGCATCCCTTCAAAAAGTAAGAAATTTAATAATGCAAGCGTGACAGGTTTAGTCAGTATAACATGACCAACAGGAAGAAAAAACCCAAATGATTCTCAGGAAGATACTTCATGGAACACAAATTCTATGAAGTATTGAATTGAAGATAGTGTTCTTCTTCCACAACTATAATTTATACCTGTAACTTATATAAAGAATGTAAAAGCTTGTATTATCCGTCCCGGTAAATACGTGAATACTTGCAGTATGTTCATTATTCTCTCAACATTATATTTTATGATAATAACGTGTCAATATCGTTCACATTAGGAATATTTTTTTTTTTCAAGAAAAGGGATTTAAATTTACTAGTGCCAATGCGCCGTGTTACGGTGTGAGATTCCAGTGCTACTTTAGATAGCCAAGCTCCATAGATCAATCAAAGATGCACCTTATGTACCATGTATTTTAGTTTTAAAGGGCTAAAGGGAAATATTAACTAGAACCGTAAAACTGAAGTTGGCTATGTCAAATAGATATGATACTAATACTCAGCTCATAAACCGATCGTGTCCCTGTGAATTCTCTATCTGCAACCATTTTAGATTAAGTATCTCTGTGTGTACTAAATAATTGCAACTATGCTTTGAATGGGTTGCCATGGTGGACATCTCTTTTTATTTTCTTACAGTTTATGTAACTTTTTCATCCTTACTAACATTTCACTACAAAATAACACTAAGGAATTTCTGTTGTATGCCATTCTTGTTCCCGTTACAATTCACTTTGTTCGGGATTGTAGCTATTATAATTAGAAAATAGAAACTCGTAATATCACATCTCTTGGTCACTGGACAACTCTTTGACTAGTTTAAAAGGCTTTAAGTAATTTACAATATAAGGGTATTTCAATCCCTTTTGGACCTAAGAAATTTTGAGTTTTCATTACAGATTTCATCAGGTACATTTGCAGCTTATCATTCACTAAAGTTTAACTCTTTTTATAGTCGTGTTGTTTACCTTTCTTTTTCTTCTTTTTTCTTTTTTTTTTTCCCTTAAAATTTTCCCACTTTTTTTTTCCTCCCAGTAGCTATTTCTGCAGGGCATCCCCTTTTAAGCAAACCTGACCATTTAAATAAACGCAGGGCTGTGTTTTAAAAATCCGATAGCTTGTTTTAACTCTGTCCTCTTAGTGCTACCCGGAGAAAAGCATTGCCAGGACAGAATCTTTAGAGCAGGAGAAGCAGAAATGCCAATCGCTGCTGAAGGTACAGAAATATTGGATGCTAAAAGAAAATAATCTCTTTTAATATTTTAACTTGTAAACTTTGGCTGGGAAATCCCGCCTTTTCCCGGGTGGGTGCCCAGGCGGGGAGAGGCAGAAGGCGCTGCTGAGGGAGAAAGCTGCAGCTTTTCCTGTGGGCCAGGATGAAAACAGCCGTGACCATCCCTGGCCCTTGGGGCGAGCCGGTGGCTGCTGCAGCCGGCGACTGGCGAGGTGCTGGCTGGAGCGGGGAGGGAGGGAAGGGATGGAGAGAGGGAGGGAGGGAGGAGGCCGGCGGGGCAGCCCCTCACCTGCGGCCGGTGGGAGCGGGGATGGGAGCGGGGCCGGGGCGGCGGCGCCTCCGTCGGCCGGGGGACCCGCAGAGCGGGGAAGGGTGGCGGCGTGGCGTGGGTGCTAGCGGGGCAAGGACGAGAGCCCGTGATCCCGGGTGTGGAGCTGCCATTGTCCGCTCTCAGCGTGAAGAATAAATTACAGTCTGTCAGAGCAGGACTCGCAGCCAGTTTTCCCCCGGCGCTGCTGTGGTGAAGTTTAGTTGCCTTTTCAGTGAAATAAAATAGTGGTGTTTTACAGAGCTTGCTGCTTATCTGGCCGTAAAACTAGACGTGACTATGCCATTGCTTAGTTTCCCCCTTCGCAAATACCTATTTGCAGTTCATTTAGCCTCTAGGAACTTGGAAGGGTATTTATGATCAATAAAGAGAAGCCAGTAAATACAATCTTCTATTGGGCTTTGATCTGCTGCTGCTGAAGTAAATTTTCATCAGTAAGCATGGTATGTAAGCAAAATATTAATACCATCAGTTTCAAGCATACTGCTCTGTACAGGAAAAAAAGAAAAAAAAAATAGTTGCAAGATAAACAAAATTGTGTCCCTAACACCCTTTAAAAACCTGCTAATGCAATGCACTGTTTAATGCCTCCTTTCTTTTAAAAAAACTAAAGAATAAGAAACAAAACACTTGTCCTACTGCCAGTTTCATTTGTGTTGATACCAGTTTAATGCCAAGTTTGCTATAAAACATTACTGTTAAAATACAGTGTACTGAAAGAAGTATTTTTGCGAAATGCTTCGCTATGTTTTGAAGGGAAGAATGTGGAAATATATCCTTGTTCAGCTCGCCTTTACAGTTAAAATCACTTCCTTCAAAATTGTCTTTAGTTGGTATGTAAATATTTTCCCCCTATAATTTCATATGCCACTGATGCGTTGGAATTAATGTGAATTGTTCAACAGTAGAATAGAACTTTACCAAGTAACCTGTACAATGTGCAGTTACTGTCCTTTCTGTGGCGTGTACACCAGCTGTAATCCCACAGAGCACCTTCGGTCTCTTTAGGGTACGATGGACAAGATTGCTTTGCTTTTATTTATATATATATGTGTATATATTTCATAATAATCATTTTTAACCACTGAAGAGTGTCTGTAAAAAGAAAAACCCTCTAAATGTTAAGGAAAGCTATTCTTGGTGTTGCTTTTTATAACATGTACCGGAATTATTTTAATTGTATGATAAAAATGTGAATTTACACTTTTCTGGATAGATTAATCCTAAAAAAGAAATATGTTTGATTGCATTATTTTTTAAAAAATCGTGTACCTGATCATTTTTTATTAAATATTTGTGGAGATTGTTAGATTAGAAACCACCCCGGATTGAAAATAAGCTATCTTATTTAGAAAGAAAAAAATCACAAATCTGTTTAGAGCTGACCTTAGTATTGGTGTCTGTATCACACAAAACTGAGATGAAAGAACAAGAGATACCACTCTGGGTTAAAATACAAGCAAATGAATTAGTGTATAGCAGGAGTATCTATAATGAGTTTCCAATAGACAGAACTTGCGATAAGGGGAAAGAGAGAGGTTATATAATTATGTAACAGTATAAACTGCGGTGTGAAAATATTGGCTTACTACTATTTACATAATTTGAATTTATTCGTGCATGATGAATCTTAAAATAATTCCTCCACTTCCCTTTTTGGAATTCCATTTCTATTAAGTGAAGCTTACAAGTTGGACTTTACGTAATTGTTTTCCTCTTTCCTGAATCCTTATTTTTTTAGTACTGCGGTAACCTAAAGTTAGATGACTTTTAATCTTATTTTACAACTATGGTGACAGATGTAAGGCATTTATATATCTTCTTGAAGAAGGATAACTTTCAATGAATGAATCTGAGCCATAATTGTCTGAAGGCGATGCACTTTTAACCCTCCAAATGCACCAGAATTATCCCAGTTATGAGACAGGCAAAAGCAGAGATGAAACTCAGCTGTTTCCTCATTCATACAAAAAGTAAGAAAGGAAGGGATAGACGTGGAGAGTAAAGAACAAGGAAATCTGTATTTTTATATGGAAAATACAAACATAAATAAGGAGGTAAAAATAGCGTCTGAGAAAAAAGGGGAAAGTCATTCAGAAAACTGATAAAATGCAAGTAGAACAATATCAACTAAGCTATTCATATACTTGAGTCTGATCCTTCCCTAAAAAACAGGTCTGGCTTTTATATTACATTGGTATTAAAAGATGTTGAATGCACTATCGCATAAATCTCTTTTTTTTTTCTGTGTAGGGTTAACATTCTCATCTCTGCATGTTCTGTTAAAATAAATACTATTATAAATGTCATGCCATTATTTTTAAACAAAGATGATAAGAGTTTTAGCTGGACGTTATGGCTGTCTGCTGCTAAGTCTGTTACCCAGAAATACTGCTTGCTTTTACTTTTTACTTTTTAACCACCCAGAATTTATGCATACCCATCCTCTGCATCCACAGTCTGTATGCAATAGCTATCAAAGTTATTAGGAGAGGTCAGAATTACTAGGTGTTGTTTTACCAGAATAAAAATTTGTGGGAAAGTTACTGTTTAAATATCTTGTCAGCTATGTCCTGATAATCTCTAGTATGCTTTTACTATAATTCCCTAAAAATAAATATTAAAAACATCTTGTGGTTTCACAGCATTAAAAAGAAAAAAAAAAGTTGGTAAGGGTAAACCATAAAACATATATTTGGCTTACAAAAGAAATGTTTATTCTCCTCAGAATGCCAGTGGTTGAGCATTTTCTTGAGATTTGAGGCTGGATAAAAATGTGTAACAGAGGTTCCTTAAATATGCCACTGCAGTAGTCGTTCAAGATGTGGCACAGCCAGCCAGTTCCGAGAAAGCCACATGTGCCACCCTATACTTTCTAGTCTTGGCTACTATTGTGCATTTTAATGAAGCAAATGGGATTAAAGTCAGGCCTGAAAACAATGAGATGGGTTTTCATATACTCGATGATGGATAGGTAGAAAGTGTGTTCCATCAAATACAGTATATACTCTTAGGAGTGCTTGCTTTTGCCAGTCTTACCAGTTAGGCAGAGTACGTACAGCTCGTGGAACGTCTGTATTACGAGCTATAATACATTGTAAATAGTATTAAGCCTTTGTCACTGTCATTACCACAGCCAATCATTGAAATACTGCATTTTTTAAAATCATGTGAGTTTATGTAAGAAGGAAGCGCATCCGGGAAAAAAGCTATGACTCGAAAGACCTCTGCTCCATTTTGCAGGATAGTGCGTTTTTAAGCAGAAGGTTGGAGAGCAGCCTCTTTGGATGGGATCTGAGAGTTGCGAGGGATAGAAACTCCTATCTACCGGTTTTATTTTGCAATTGCAATTTCTTTCTATCGCCTCGTGATCAATATTTAGAGGAATAAAATACCATTTAATATCCTTTTTCCTGAAGAATATTTTACGAAGTCTTAGAAACACACGGTATTGACTTTTCCAAGTAGTTGAAACTGCCTAGCTGTTTTAAAAGTACATAAGGAAAGCGACGATAGCATAAGCAAAATAAATATTAAATGAGAGGGACAACTATTTACTTTCCTTAAGTAACCATGTAATCCCTTTTTTCTTACGGTAACGTATTTTCCACAAAGAAGACTCTTCAAGGTTGAATCCTGTACAGTCTCCTTTTTTTTTTTTTTTCTTTTCCCCTCCCCTCATGTAGGGCAAATCAAATGCTTGACAACGTTTTTTGTTAGGAAAGCACACACACACACAAAATTTTTGAATATACCAATAACAGAAAAAGTATATATATTTTTATTGCAACAAGGAGATTTCATTGGTTGAGTGAGATGGCGAGATGTGACGCAAAAGGACACTTGGACGGGTAGAAATGCTGATGTATGCCAAAGCAGGCGTACCAAGAAATGCTGTTGCTATGAGAGAAACAGAGAGAGAGAGAGGGAGAGGGAGAGAGAGAGATCGTGAGAGAGCAAGTTGTGGAGGCCTTATTTTTTCCTTTTTGGCTTCTAGCAGAGACTGCAACATCTCCCGTTTCTAGAGGGGAGGGTTTAGAAGCTTTCGGTGGGTATTTTCATTAGGCTGAGCATTTAGAGGAGGGGAGGGAGAGGAGAGAGATGCGGGTCACCTTAGAGTACAAAAGCAATTGGAAAGTAGGAGGCTGTATATACTGAGCCAATGATCTGTGCTATGATAGATATACAAATTAGTACGACAGATGAAGCAGCTTAGCTCATTATCCACCTGATGGTATTAAGACTTAAAATTCAAAATTACAAAATTAAAATGCACACACACACAGACGCAGACAGACATATATTTATAATGACCCCACCTTTTCAGCTTATGAATTATCCAGCTGGGATATCGACGTCTCTTGTGTAACATTCTTAAAGAGCTGCAATAAATTCACCTTGTGAGTCCATTAGCCAGAAAAGGGGGAAAATAATTTGCAGGGAAATTTTTTTTTTTTGTCTCTCTTCTTCGGCAAGGGGGAAAAAAGTTTGTGCTGTGAACTTAGCCTAGCAGCTTCTGGAACGTGAGCCAAAAGGGGCAGGAAGTTGTTTTACAATAGCGTTACAGTGATCCGCCACAAATGGAAAAAGCCAAATGTTGGACTCGGCAAAGAGAAAAAAATATCCTTCTCCCCCTCGTTTCCCTCCTTCTGCCCCTTACGAGAGAAAAAGAGAAAGGAACGTTGAGCTAGGAGTTCTTTTTCAATTACTTCTTGTAAGTAATGGAAAGATTATCTGACTTGCATATTCCATGGCAAGCACGAGGGAAAGAAGTATCAAAGGGACGTTTAAAAAAATGCACTTGGTAACTAGCAACGGGACTTTTGGCACAATTCCTTGAGTTTGCTTGAGGTTATGGAGGGGGGATGGGAAGAAGAAAAGCAAGTCGATGCAGTACGTTTTCTTTAAAAAAGGGGAGGGGGAACGGAGGAGAAACTATATAAAACTTTTTTTTTTTTTTTTTTTTTTTAAAGGAAATGTGCGGTGATCCTCTGAAGCTGAATCCTCAGGCATTTGTGGCCCGTCTTTGCAGTCCGATATGTTTTTTTGTGAGTGTGTGTAAGCGCTCTCAATCAAACAGCAATCATGGCAGCTGTTTTTCTTCCAGCACAGCAGTTGAGCTGTCTCGCCCAAATGCTTATCAGCTTTTGACTCGCTGCCAAGATAGTTATAAGGGCCAAGCAGCCTGAGCTTGGCTGTGCAGCTGGTTTAGAAGTAAGGGCATGAGAAATCAAAATCACCGAGTTTTTTTGTCACAGGCGGTATTTACTTTTTCAAAGATCCATTTTCAGCTCTGTGGCTTTGGGGTGGGTTTTTTTAATTGGTTATGTTGTTTGTGTGTGTGTGTGTGTGTGTGCGTGTGTGTGCGCGCTGCAGTGTCGTGGTCCTGGCGGACTGCTTTGCCAGAGAGACACGGCTGGGTACGTGGAAATAAAAAGAAGAGCCTTCTCCTCTCCCTTTTAATCCCGGAAGATATTTCCCTAGGAACTCTCTTCCCCCCCTTTTCCCCTCCCCTCCTCCTCCCCCCCCCCCCCCCCCCCCCAATTAAAAGCTTCATTAGCCGCATTGCACTGTCAAGCGTATTGCCCTAGCGTGGGTGCATCTGCATTCCAGCGCAGCGCCTTTCCCCCCAGTTGCTCTTTTTTTTTTTTCCTCTTCTCCTCTCCGGGTCCCCCGGCCGGCCCGTCCCCATCCGAAGCCCTGGGGGCGGGGGGGACGACGACGACGACGACGACGACACCGGGGACCGGGGGCGGGGAGGACCGGAGCGGCTGCCGGGCGCTGGGTTGAGGGCGGTGTGCGTGGAGGGGAGGGATGGAGGGATGGATGGGATGGAGGGATGGATAGATAGATGGCTCCGTGTGTCTCTCTGCGTATGATGAAAACGAGCCTGCTCACGGAGGGCCGTGCCTCTCTTTCATCATCAGCTCTAGCCCTCTGCGTTTCGCTAGCTCACGTCCTCCTCCTCCTCCTCCTCCTCTTCCTTAGCCAGATTGCTCCAGTCGCTCACAAGGGGGAGGCTGGACTCTGGAAGGAAAAAAAAAAAAAAGAAAAAGAAAAAAAAAGGTTGCTGCTGCCGCTGCCTCTCGCATTCCTGCTGCAAGGGCCTCCCCTTCAGACGGCCTTTGCCAGAGCAGAACTTTTAAAAATGCTGCAAATAGGATCTTCTTTTCCCTCTGCTTTATTTAACTCTCCTCTTCCACCGTTTTAAGAGCGGGGCTCGTTTTCCGTCTCTCCTGCGCTGTGCCGGGCTGTACTGTATATCGCAATGTCGAGGTTAAAGCTCCAAATATTTTCCCCTCCGCTGATCCTTTTCTCTCTCTCTCTCTCCTCTCTCTCTCTGTTTTTTTTTTTTTTTTCCCTCCGTTAAAGAAATTGATTTCTTTGACCGAGCAATGAATCGGGCTTTGCTAGTTTGTATGGCTGTGAGAATGAAGGCTTTTATTTGTGATTTTTTTTTCTCCCCCCCCCCCCCCCCCCCCCCAATATCAGCCCACAGTGCTGCTTATGGAACAAGCTGCTCTCCCTGGCTTTCTCTTTCTCTTTAATAGAAATATATTTTTAATGGTTTTAGGTATCTGCGCCATGTGAAATGGGGCGGATGATATCCCTTCAAACCCCCTTGTAATTTGACCATGGCTGAAATGGAAATATTGGGGGGGGGGAGGGAAGGCAGGGGGCTGGGTGTGGGGTAGGGGGTGCACAGGCTGTTTCGTCCTTGCAAACCTCACCCCCCCCCCCCCCGCCTTTCTCTGCTGAGGAGGGAAAAGGGGATGTGCAGTAAAATGCCGTCTCTGGGACAGGTGCCAGCTCCTAGACAAAAGAAGTAAAATAGGCGGTAAAAGGGGGGGGGGGGAAATTAATAGCCAACAAAAATAGGAATCGAAAATCTCCGAGAGGCAGCACTGGCGAAAGTGATGGTGCCTAACAGGCCTTTTTGCCGAATATTTCCTTAGCGATGGGTGGAAAGGAGAAAGTTGCAGCATACTTTTTATTCTCGTCTTCTCTGCAGGCGTTTGAAAGCGTGAAGGGAGGGTGGAGGGTGCCTTTTTTTTTTTTTTTTCCCCTTTCTCCCCCCTCCCCCCCCCCCTTCTTTTCCCTCCTTTCTACTGAATTATTCATAGTGTCAGTGGTGAAGCCAGGACTATTAGCATGCATCAGACATGCTGTTTGTCTGTTTGCTAACATTCTTCATTCAAGACTTGTTAACTACCAGACAAGCTTAACACGCTTCTTTTTTTTTTTTTTTTTTTTTCCCCTCCCCTCCTCTCTCTCTCTCTCTCTCTCCCTCCGTCTCTCTCCCTCCCTTCTCTCCCTCCCTCCCCTCGCTTCTCCCTTCCCTTCCCTCCCTTCCCTCCCTTTCATGCCACCCCTCGCAGCCGCCCATTGTTGCTGCCGGGCGCTGGCAGCCGGGGGCAGTTGTGGCAAGGGGAGCGGGCGGAGGAGCGGGAGAAGCCGGCGCCGGTTGCTAGGTAAGGACCGCCTTCCCCTCCTCTTCCCAGGCCTTGTGCGAGGGCGAGAAATGCCACCGAGCTCCCTCAGTGCCTTCTGCCTGCTTTTTCCAGGAGACTGCAGAGCTGCAAGGTGAACACCACCACCACCACCAACCACCGCCACCACCACCACCACCATCGGCGGCTTCCCCGAGGTTGGCTGGCTTCCCACCCTTGCGCAGGGTAAGCTCGCTTTCCCACCGCTTCCCTGCTTCCCCCCTTGACGTGCCACCAGCGTTTCGTGTTTATGTGCCGCTACCATGGCGTGAGCGGCGAGTCCTTGCCAAGTAGGAAAATTAAGTTTCAGAAACTACGTGGGTATCGGCAAATTGGCTCACGTCTTCCCATTAATTTATTATTAACTAGTAGTACATTGTCAGCCCGGCGAGGTTTAGGCTCGTTCAGGATCATCGCTTGCTGGCTATTAGAGATGTGATATACTAATATTTGCTATTGTTGCTGTTTTTTAGGTTCTCTTTTCCCTCTCTATCAAGTCTGCCCCTCCCTTCGCTAGTCTGTTTAAAACCAGCAAGCTTCATTTTCTTAGCAGACAAAGGTCGATCACAGCTTTTATTTCTGAATGCAAATGTTCTAGGACTTGTGCCAGTCTTGCCTTCATTGATTACAATATAGCTTTTTTTCTTGAATGGCATTTCCCCCCCTTTGCCTTTTTTTTTTTTTTTTTTTTTCAAATAGAAGGAAGCTCAAGAAAAGAAACAAAGTTGGGCGGTGCAAGTTTTTATATTTATTTAATATTTCAGTTGGTTTGAAACATTATTAAACGTCCATGTGCAGAGCAGTCCTAACACAGCTGCTAACAAGTACGTAGGGGTTTATGCCATTTGTGTGTGTATACACGAGGGTACGTGCTCGCATTTCTCAACTAATATTTTTTAAGGTGACTGTGTGATGATCGTCAGTAATTGTGTCTCATTACAATTACATTTCCTGATTGTCTGAGCAACCTGAATTTGGACATAAATATTTTCAGAGTTCGTATTTAAATTTTATAATACCTGGCATTGATCAGGATTAGTTTATTATTACCATTTTTGTCATATATATTTAAAATACTATTTTTGATGGCCTTTAAAGGTCCCTAAGTGCCGTAAGTGTATTTCCTTCTTTATCTTTTACATGCGCGCACAGGCACATGCTCACGCACACTCCCACTCTCTTTCTCTTGCTCTTTGGGTGTTAATGAAGGAATTTATTTTGAATATAATACTTAAATATTAGATTAATGCCATTTATAGATCAAAGTAGCATGTGGATATAGATGTACTGAGTTAGGCACAATTTGGCAGACGGTTATACACTTTAAGATTTATTACTACTATGAAATTGCCAGACCTATTCTAATACTTACTTTGTATTCTTTATATAGACAAGTGCACGTGCAAATTAAAATACCTGGAAAGAAATGTATTTTAAAGACACTTTATGAGAAAACTAGTCTTTTCATGTATATTTGTAAAACAAAATGTTTTCCTCTACACTGAAAAAATGGGACGCTTATGTAAAATATTTTAATCTTTTCCCTTTTATTTATATCTAGGAATTAAAGTAAATAAAAAAACCAAATCCAAATAAGTTTGGGGTTTTTTCCTCTGCCAAAAAACCCCACAAAATAATTAGAAAATACCTAGTGACTTGTACAAAAATAGTTTTAAATTCAGGCCATTGACAGCATTGTATCAAAACCATCTCCGTATTGGCATTGCATTTGAACTGTTTTATGGCAACATAAACTGAAAAACAACTCATAACTTTAAGTAGTAAAGCAGTATTTATTGGCCGATCAAGCTCAAAGTAAGCAGAGAATGTTTTAGTGAACTGTGTAGATTAAGAAAGGAATTTAGGAACGTATGGCTTGGTCATAGCTAAAATTAATTTCTTCCAAGTACTTTTTAGAGGCCTGTAGTAGCTGCAGAGTACAATGCAAATAAACTACTAGTTGAGGGTTTGGACTTATAGTAGTTATTATAAAATCACAAACTGCTCAACACTCCTCACTGAGAAATTTCAGAGGACTCAAAGATATTGCTCCTAATGATGCTGTTTATCCAAAGAGGATTTCTTTTTCTTAGGTTGTAATACTTGTTGGGGTTGTTTTCTTGCTGAGGACTAGCACTTAAAGGAATATAAAATTGCTTCTGGTGTATTAGTTCATTATTTTGTGGTGGCTTACGAGAAACGATCGCTGTGGAAGTAAAAGAAGCAGAATCGCCTTATTATTGGTTTATTTCACAGTGAGAGTTTCTGGAAGCGTGCTGAAAATGAACGTAGCAGTGCATAAAGATCACGTGTATGTTAATTGAAGAAGGATTAAAATCTGTTCATTAGATTGGTTATTCCAGGTTTTAAATTCAAAATTATTTTTAGTGTGTAACTTGAAATATAACTGCTGGTAGAAATATTCAGCCCCTCAGATGAATGCCTTCAGGAATTATGCACATGAGCTAGAGCATTTACATTTTGAAAGTGTTTTGTGTTGGACTGCCAAGATTTTCGTACAAAATGTTTGGTGCATGGAGTGAAAAATTAAAAGCATAGACAATACTTTGCTTAATAAAAAGAATTTTTTTTTTAATAGCTGGCTAGGGTGAAGTTTTGCATATTTTCAGATAATAATTGAGTGAAACATAGTGAAAATAACGTGAGATGCACTGGTTTTTGCTCCAGACTCCGTCTTTTTTCCCCCACCCCCATCCTCCAAATGGCTTTTTATCCTCCGAAAGGATATTTAAGGTGTTGCTGATAAATGAACAGTCTATTCTTAAACTCCCACCTATCTCGACTAAAAATACGGCTTTTACCGAGTGATGCCAAGGCAGGGAAAGCAGGGAACAGGAGGGAAAGGTACATATGTTCTAGGCCTGTGAGTAATGGGGAGTGCTCGACAGAGAGCACTCTGACGTGCGAGGCAGAGAGCAGCTTGCAAGGAAACAAGGGGAGCGTCGGCCACAGCCTTTTACACAAAATAGGTGGGTCACGACGTGACGGGTTACTTTCCCAGGTAATAGAACGGGACGTGTGGCGTCCTTATTCGGGCTGAACTTTTTTTTTTGGATATTAACTGGAATTTCGTCTGGACAGACGGACGCTGCCGGGTTTGGATCAGGTTCAGGGAGATTTTATTGTGGGTAAAGGAGAGGCAGGAGGGAGGAGGCGGAGAGAAGAAAGGGAAAGGGAACGGAGCAGGAGTTACCACTTTCAGATGTGGGCGCAGTCCAGAGTTCCCGTCTTCGTTGACTATAGGAGATAACACGGGACTCTGAGGCTGGATTACATTGTGTATGGCTGTGCTGGTACGGCACTGCTTTCTCCTAGTACGTGCCAAGTATTCATAAACATTTTGTAGCAGCTAAGGAGAAATAAAAGGAGGGGTGGAAGGAATTGCCTCGTTTCATCCAGATTTCTTTTGAAGTAAAAAAATTTTTGTTTTTTGGGAGGGGGGGAAGGAGGGGTGTAATTCACATCCACTCGGTGTTTGGGCAGCTCCCTTTCACCGTAATCGGCCTTCGTCCATGTGCCACATATTCCTGTGGCGTGAGAAACCTCGGCAGGGCCTTGCTGCCTCGTAGGGCAACGTTCCAAGACTCCCATGCACATGGGTGCTCAGGGCACGGGCAGGCCCCTGTGATCGTGGCACCTTCCCTCAAGAAAATGGAAATGCACTCTAATTAGGCTTTTTTTTTTTTTTTTTCCCCTACTAACTGCATCAGTCGCTCGCAGCTTGAAACAGGTGCAGGTAATCAGCCCTCCCTTCTTCTCCCCCCCCCCCCCCCCCCCCCCCCCCAATGGTGGCTGTTGTGGAGGTCTAATGTATATAACAAAGCAATACTGCCATACAGCTTTAATTTTGATTTGTGGTGCCTGTACCTATCTGAGAAGAAAAAAAAATCATCATAATTTAGAAATATGATTTCTCTTTGTTTCCCAAATGAGACGTACTGTAAAACGTGTTTCTTTATAGTTATGTATGTGTTCATATAGTAGTGCGTATGATTTTTGCAAAGGTAGGTGTCCATTTATTCAGTATGCGTGCAGCTAGCTAGACTTAGCTGATTGCAGCCAGAAGACAAAAAGTTGAAATCCCTGTAGCCAGCACAATAGACGTTCATAACTCGAGTGATCCCGGTAGATATAAAATGGCGGGGTCGATGTTTTCAAGTGCACACGCGCTTTTGCAAGGCCTGAGTTTATACTAGTGTAAACTGTACTGGCTGTGCAAATCTGTACTTGTTTACACATTTGACTCCGTGCCTGATCCACAATAGGATGAATTCTGTTGAGTTTGATGGGCTTTGGAGCAATCCCCCTCTACCCAGATATTCACTAACGTAGTATGTATCCCCATTTGTGGAATCACTAATAAACCTGGCCTGTAACTTCTCACTAGCAAGCAGCCTAATTTGTGATTTTCCAAGGAACGATGCAGAACTTTTTCCACAGCTATTCCTGCACTCAGGTAGAATATTTTAAATCTCCTAGTGACCCCAGTACTAGTAGGATTTCATTAAAATTTGACTTACGATCTCCAAAATAGAACATAATTCTGTTTCACATGCCTTAATTCTTAGGTAGATCTGCAGGAATGGAATGGCCAGAATCAGGGCCTTTGCAGCCTGTCATTTAAAAATATATACTGTCAAATATACGATAGCATCTTTTTGAGTTGCCCTCTGTAAAATAAGTCTTTTTTAAAAAAAAAATAGTATTACTGGTTGTTTAGTAGTTGTCTACTCTTCCCTTTTGCATAGGTTTGAAATTTGCTGTGCCATACCTCTGGAAACAAAGGATCTGATCCAAAGGCCTCTGAAGGCGATGGGGGTTTTTCCATCGACTTCAAATGGGATTTGGATTAAGCCTATATACATAATAGTCTGCAATAATGATCTGACTGCTATAGTGGTTTTCAGGGTCTTCCACAAAACTTTTCAAAACTCTCATAAAAGTTGTCCAGGCATGATACTCCAAAATAAGTACTGAATACTCCTAAGCATTGATCAGGTTTTGTTCTTTTGTTTTGAAAAAAAAGCAGGCGGCCTCTAAAGAGCTTCATCTCACTGATGCTCCAAATGAAAGTTTTATGAATAAAAGTGAAGAGTGAATGTTGGTTCCATATTTGGTATGTAGTTGATGCCTTACCTTATGCATTCTTTATTTAAATTAGGCAGTCTTTTTGGAAGGAGTCTGTAGATTTAAGATGGCAGTGTACTACTTACTTATTTTTATACACGTAAGTTTAAATTAACCTCAACCGTCGTATCCTGTTATCTGCCAAGGAAAACATTTAGCTCCTGTGCAATCCCTCTGGAGTTTCAAAGGGATCTGCTCTTTTCAAACTTGTTAAAACACAAATAGAAAAGTAAATTGCTCTGGATACCGATTGAAGATTTTGCAAAGGGGAAGGAAGAGGAGCTAAGGAAAAAAATGAATTTATTATTATAATAACCAATATACCTTTATTAAATATTAATTAAGTCATCATTTTCTGTAGCCTTTGATTGATTGTGTTTGAATTGCTGACTGATATTTTGCAACACTTTAAATCTGAGATACGCTTAGCGTGTTGCCCATGTGTTCAGATACCTGCATACAGATATGTTTACTGTGGCATTCATTCAGCTCCTGAAATTCTTTTGTGAATGTAAGTGGACGTTTCCAGAAAGAGAGGGCAGCTTCAATCTTAGTAATAAAAGAGTTCACATGCTTTTATAACTACAGACATAAATATTTTCAGTATACCAAATTAGAAAAAATAGCATTATTTGAAACGGGTCTTGTTTTCTTTATTTTCCTCTATTTATTTTTTTCTTGTTTTAGATAATTGCAAAAATAGAAAAGTACACTGGAAACAGTTGATCACGGGAGCCAGGAAACAAGAAGCAGCACCATCAAGTCTACCTTTTTTTAATGCTGGGGGGGGTGGGCAGTGGCACTGAGTAACGTAGAGAAATACATGATAGCATTTTTGTGTTTTACAACCATGGTAGGCCAAGATACTTCACACTGAAGTTAATTCATTAGAGAGAGATGTAAGCTTGGGGGTTCTGTAAAGATAATACACTAAATACTGATTTTTTTCGACACAAGTTATATTGTTCATTCTAATACATTGCTCACAGTAACTGGTCTTACAGAATCGCAGTAGGATAGGTGATAGAAAAGATTTTATTCTGGCTAGAAGGTAAAACTGTGCAAGAATTAATTTGCATTTTCATCTGCAAGATGTAATAACCATAAAGAAGTTCCAAATATTTACAGTGATTTAGATGGACTTGTTACTTGTTTCAGTTCGGGAAGTACTGAGTTAGTTAACACAGAGCTTTGTCATGGGCTTCCAAATGCATTGGCAATCTTTTCAAAATTAGTCTTGCTTTTTATTGGAGTTCAGTGTGCAGAAGGGTAGGAAAGATATTTGATTGCATCCGAGAGATTTTGATCGTTGTATTTGTTTTGCTACCCATACACAAAGAGCTCTGGTGTATTTACTTCTACATTTGTATATACAGCAAGTATTATTTTCAAAAGATTTTACTCTTTGATAAATCATTCTCTTTTTTTTTCCCCTCTTTTTGATATTTATTTTTCTCTCTGATTGCAGATTCTTTTTTTTTTTTTTTTTTTTTTAAGAAAGGAGAGTTCTCATGATATTTTTGTTACCTTTGGCAGATGAGATGCATTGTCTTATTTGTCTATAGGAAACAAAATAGTATATCCAGCCCTGAGTCAGTGGAAAGTCTCCCACAGATATCAGAGAGTTTTGGATTATACTCTCATACCAAAGTAACACTCATTGAAAAACCTGATACAGGAAGCCTGACCTCGAATGACTCTTAAAGTGTATTTAAAGAATGCTACATTCTGCATGACCTTATGGACTTATGCAGTTAGCTTTTTTACCTTCTTAGTTCGTCTAATTTAAACCAAGGAGTGTCAAGAGTCTTGCTTTCTTGCTTTAAGGGACACAGCATTGGTATTCTTCCTACTCTAGCATGCATTTATGAATTGCAGGGTGCGTGGGAAGGAATTGATCATATTATCCCAAGCTGGATAGAAACTCTGTTACAGGCCCAAAGGGCACGCACATACAAATTCTGCTACGGGGGTTCGTCATGGGGTTTGGTTTTGTTTTTAATACAGTGTGAAATATAGGGGGTTTCTTGTTGCCTAGTTATTATGTGAATAAACCATTTACATCTTTAAATCTACTTCTATTAGTAACTGTTTTTTTAAATAGTTTTCCAACTCAGTCTGTTATAAAGATAGTTAGTTAGCAGTTTTTTAATGTAAGGTTATACATTTCTTATTCTATAATTATTACAGAAGGAGGAATTAACATGATCACATGGAAATTTTGTTTCTTAAATGGAGATTTACATTGATGGATTGAAGGTTTAAGGTGCAGATTTACATTTAAATTACATATTACATGACATTTACATTTTAAATTATACTAAAACAATTATTTCTACTGTCTCCTTGGTGCCTTCTGAATGCCTCTATGAAATTATTTCATTTAAAGTATAACCCACTCTACAGTATATAAGTTTCACGTGGGAGATCAGAGTATTTTTTGTATGGATGCACTCCTATTTGGTGTAAATAAAAACTAAGTCGAACATGTAATATTCACATGTAGATATTTAAGATGCTGTTTAGCACTTTGTTTAGAGTGGCAATTACTTTCTTCTCTGTAACCTAAAATGCTCACAGGGGGTTGTATTTAACAGGATAAAAATGGCATCCATTGGGTGCTTATATTTTTGGCCCCAAAATGCTTTCAGGAGCCAAAATTTAGGATGTTGCTTAAGGCAAGTGGGTAAGGAACAGCGCTTGGCTGCAGGGAACAGGGTGGTCTCGACTTTCTTGAAGAAGAGGACTGATTTGGGGGAGAAAACAAAGTGAAAGGTGGTCGTGCCTGTTGTAAAGAGCGTGCCAGCGTGGAAGTCCGGAGTGACAATGAAATGGTTGTAACTTTATGAAGATACTTCCATGCTTACAGAAGGTACTGTATGTGCATACAGGTACTTGCTGGTGAATATTTCTGCAGTCTGTGACACTGCAGTCCACATCTTGCAATCAGTTTTAGCAAGTTGAAGGAACTTAAAAGTATGAGCATAATTCTCTTCCCAAAATAGGTTTCTTTACACTGTCGGTTGGATATGGCGGCTTTGCACCCATATAAGGTTCTGGGTTGGACACAGAAGCACTAAAATTCCATCATTGTCAAAATAATTGCTGCAAGCCTTTTAACTTTTGATGCCTGCTGAGCTGAATAGGTGAAAGATTACACACCCGCCTGGTGGGGGATTGAACTTCAGGTGGAAAAGGGGGGGTGAGTGAGCCAGTATCAAATCCCTGAATTTTTTAACTTTTCATGTCATCCCTGTGTTCCTCCTGAGATACAATCTAACCTAAAATACAGATTAATTGAAGGTTCAGCAGGAAGAGGTAACAAGCTTTTCAGTCTGTGAAAAACCAGGCCTATGCCTTAACTGCATGTGTTAAAGTTGCAAATAGTGGAAGAACAAATAGAAAAGTCTCGCAATTCAATTGACATCAAGAGATCAAGGTGAAAAAACTACTTTGCCGGTGCACTTGCAGGCTTCGTTAGAGCTCCAAATGAGTGTTTTTGAGAAACGCTTGTAATGAAAAGGTTTATCCAGGTGATCAATGGCTGTGTTTCACATCGCTGTCTAGTGGGTATTGCTTCTCATGGCAATTAAAAAAAGTAAAGCCATTCTTCACGGAGTGAATTTCACCTCTTTGCACATGACTAGTTCAAGGCCTGCATATAGTTTAAGTCCCACTCAAACCACTTCAGATAGCACACAGCTTTTTTATGTCCTTTATGTACTGTGAACTACTGGTGTAGAAGCCACTGGGAGAAATACTGGGTACAAAGAAAATTTTTGTTGTGCCATTGAAATCAATGGTGTTAACTCATCAGTATAATCTGCAGTCCCAAGAGTTTGTCTAGTTACTCTTCTATCCTTTAATATAATATCCTTTAGTTTGCAAATTATGTACCTTAGACATGCTATAGTCCAGAAATTAGGCCTTAATGAGGAATTCGTATGTGGGAGTTGTGGTGCCCTTGTGTGGAAAAATGAGTAAGTTGTTGGGTGATTCTTTTACAGTCAGCCTTGGGTGTAACAGTAAGAGCCTCTTCAAGTTTCCTCCTCCTCCTCTGCCTCAGCACCTCCCCTTGCGAGTTGGGAGATAACTGACGTGGCCCACGAGATTTCTTCCATGAGAAACAGTTGACGTCTGAATAGACCACGTACAACATAGATGTAGAGAACACTGAGCTGTGAAGGGAGAGTTGTGGACTGTTTTGAAATGCAGTGCCTGCAGAATTCGAGGGGTTAAACACTGCTTTGCACAAGGCAGCATCTCATAGTCTGGATCTGTGTTGCAGCTGCTATTCTAGTCCTTGACTAACTTTGAATGGAGACTTTCACTCATAGCTTTAGGAGGCGACTCCTCTGCCTCCCACAATTCGGTGCTATTCTCTACCAAAGTGGAAGGTTATGTGCTCTCTTGCTTACTTGCCATGAGGTTTCTTTTATCACCACTATCTTGTAAATTAGTTGCTCTGTTTTATGCATTCGTAAGTAATAGGAAAGATTGCAACACAGAGAGCATCTGTATGGATATACCCCAAATCAAAGTCTAACTCTGAGCAGCTCAGTAGAAAGATACGGTGAAATTGCCTGGTCTGTGGCCCTTCCAGTTTAAGATTCTGCTGTACAAATAATTAAAGTCCAGCATGTCGATAGCATCTTAAGATTGCGTGGGGAGGTTAATTAGATCATTGACTAAAAAAACCCCAAAACCAAAACCCTCAAACCTTCACAGAATACTAAACAATGACCATGGAAACGAAAACTTACAAATCATAACATTTTATGTGCTCCCTGCAGAATAGAAAACTGGGAGGGAGCTTTTAAAAATAAAGGCACTGGCATATTTTAAACCTTTTGTTTGCTGACTCTTTTCTTTTTTTTTTATCTGATATTTCCATTCTTTTTAGCCTACTGCTTGCCTGAATGTAGCTGAATTTAGGATTTCTTTCTTTTTACAGCAACCTAGCCTCTGTTTGTGTTAAGAGTTTAGTTTCTAGAAGGCAGGCAAATGTGCCTGGTTCGTGCAGCACTGGCATTGTGTAGCGAATTACAGTCGGCTCAAGCGAGCAGGCTTTCTCAGGCACCCTGTCTCCAGTTTTCCTTCTCATCAAGGGCACAGGCACACTGGAGAGTGCCCCAGCCACACACGTGATGCACGGAGTTGGGAAGCAGGCGAGGGTTTGACTCGGTGCAGAGAGAGCCACACTGGTTCCACCATGTGGACAGCTTCAAGCCAGCTAAAGCTGTACGGCTTCAGTTGCTGCAGGAGGCCAACTGTGTTTTAACGAATACTGTAAAAACTGTTTGGGGTGGTTTTTTTTTTTTTTTTTTTTTTTTCCCCCTACGTTTTTCTAGCTTTGCCTGTGACAATCAGATCCTGCAGAGGCTCACGCATAGGACTTAACTTTTGCACCCACTGGTAGTCCCAGACTCTGTTCAGCTTCCATGTCTTCTCCCACTCCTACCCCTGCTTCCCCTCTCCTCTCATCTGCATGCAGCTGCTAAGGGCTGTGTGAAGAACAGGGCTTTGAACCCAAAGCGAAAATACAGGAGACCTACAGCCAGAGTTTTCTGAAGTGTTTCCTAGTAGTCCTCTGCCCAATTTGAGAGCTTTATAGCCTGATTATTAATAGTGCTGAAAATCTTCAGGTGAGTGCTGCCAGGCCCCAAATTATGTTCTAGTGCTTGCATTTAGGTGTCTCCAGCTGGCTCCTGAGTGGTTCTGGTAACCTGTCTTCTTCCATTCTCATTACCTGTGCTGAGAGAACACTTCCCATCCAAGATGTGCGTAGGTGTCCTGAGCACCAAGGAGCGTAAGCTAGCCAGGGCAGGCAGTTTCCCCTCTGCAATTTACAGTATCGTTTTGAGATCAAATCGGAGAAATTGGTGTGATAAACCTGAGGAGAGGAGGAGAAGGGACAGATGTTAGACTGTTAAGTTGGGCAGGGTTTGTAACTATCTAAGTGGAGTAAGTGCTCCATTTTTTTTCATGTTGTTTATACAAGATTTCAAAACTTCTGTGTTTGATTTTTGGGGTTTCGCCACCTTTTCTTTCTTTACTCTTTATGTCAATTCACATCCAGTCTTTCCAAAATTACTGGTAGGCAAGGCTATGGTTCCAAGCATTGTTTTCTCCTGTACATCTCCTGTGTAGTCAGTACCTGCCTTTGCCTGATGCTCGCATCGGGGAGGAAGACAAAATGAGAGGTTCCCCTTTCCTTCAGCTTTGGCAAATGATACGCTCAAAATGATGAGCAGGTTTCGGCACACTGAAGCAAAGACCTGGGAACTCATTGTGTCACAGACGAACTGACATGTTTTGAATGCACCTCTTGAGAAACAGAGGTGTTGATTGCTCCAGAAGTTCATTGTCAGAGATAATGAGATCTGCAAGTGCATTAGAAATCTTCGTTAGGAAGAAAATCAATAGTAAAACATTGTTTCAGTCTGTAGTTCCAGTAAGTCATTTACTTCTTTAAATCTAATTCTTGTCAGAGGTGAAAACTTTTCTGTCGGTGTTGAAACACGGGATTTGAATCCTAAGTCAGTGTTGGGAAGATTTTTGTTTTGTTTTTGTAAGAAGCTCTTCCAATAACTCCCCAAACTCTTCACAGCTATTTTCTTTGTCTCCGATTTGTAAAAAATTTTTTTACAAATTTTTGCAAGGTACATTTTAATTTTATCTTGCAATCAGTAAAAAGTTTCTTTTTAGCATGGGATAGACACATTGCAGGCTGTGTCTAACTGGAAGCCAATTTTTATTTTGAGTATGTGTTTTATGAATAAATTATTATTATTGCTTATTCTTACTGTGGATGTACTGCTGCAAATAATTCAGTGACTTGTACCTCTGTAGGAGTTTTGCAAAGAGTAGTGCCATGAGGCATTAAACATCTCCCTAAAAATATCTGGGCACCGAAAAACAGTAATGACATGAAAAAAAAATTTGAGAAACGGAGAAAAAAAAAATGAAGACAGCTGGGTGAAACATGTCTTTCTGTTGATTTAAGAGTTCATATTTTATTTTGTCTAGCAATCAAGATGCGTTTTTTTGTTTTTAGGAAATAAAAATGTATCATTTTGACTTCCAGTTTGAAAAAACAGAAGCCTTGAGTTTACATATTCCACAAGATTTCATTTTTCACTAGTATTTTAATTTTGCGTTTGTATGTCATATTTTAAATTTAAATTTCAATGTTGAAATCAGTTGCTCTTGTAAATTATCCTTCCAAAAGGAGAAAAAGATATATTTCAGTTCAGATGCATAAAACAAACGACGTGACTCCGTGGCTGCTTCTGCTGAAGGGAAAAGCATGATCCCTTCTGTAATTGTAGCATCAGACTCTGAGTAGTTGTCTCTGTAGTAGTGTTGCATTAGTGCAAACGTTGCCGGCGCTGTACTTTTTAGCAGGCTTCTGTTGTGTCAAAAGGTGAGAGAGGCTTCTATAAATAACTGTGATTGATTGTATTGTGGCTAGTGATTGTTTTGGAGTTACTACAGAAGTCGGTATGCTTTGGGGTTTTTTTCTTCCATCTTAAATAGCATGCAATGCTATACCATTTAGTATACCTTTATTTAATTTGTCTCATGTGTGACACCGTCTCTTCTAAAGAGCTCAAGCTTTAGATTAAAATGTAGTTCTCAGGCAGAAAGGAACTGCAGTAAAAGTAGTTGTACTACTAGTTCATCCTATGATTAATAGCAAGACTTGCTTAGAAGTTAGTCTTTGATTTCCTCTGTTTAATTGTAGCCCTAAGTGAAATGGGTATTTGATTTATAGAAAATGCAAAATTGGGTACAGAAAGTTTTGAATTACAGTAACAGTAAAAAATTTCCCACAATAATCATCCCATATTGTTTCAATTCAAAAGAGCTAAGGCTTGATTTGTGTGGGAAAGAACCCATAGCAGCCAAGTTCCACATTTGAAACTGGGGAGAGGGGAGGATCAATTACCCTCTTTTGAGGGTATAAAAATATGCCTGAACTCACTATGTAATACTTTTATCATATATTCCCTCTCTGGAAGGGTGCATGCTAAGTAATTAATTTAGAATAACTATTTTCTTACATGTATACCATGTAAAAGTAAGTAGAAAAATTATGTTAGGACATACAAGAACATTGGCAAAAAAAGCAGAAGCTTTAGGAAAAGCGATGGCTTGTAATCGTGATTGAAAATGAATCTTTATTTTTTTTATAATATTTGCATTATATAGAATTGTTCAGTATACTGTTAAAGCTTTCATAATCATAGTTTAATAACAGTAGCTTCAATAACAGTAGTTTAATTCCTAAATTACTTTTTGGAAGTTCTGTGTGGCTGATGTGGATTTTGCTTCACCATGTTTATGTTGACTTTTTCTTTCATTATACTGCAATCACTATGTATGTTTACAGCACTAATCCTAGATGTTGATATTCTAGATAGTTAAAATATATTCAGTATCACTGACGCTGTTCTGGGGGAAGCAACTTTGCTTTAACAGGGGGAGACCAAATTCTTCTGTGTTGTCAAGGCTAAATGCTGAAAAATGTTATTCTGACCCATGGAGGTTTACATCAGTATTCCTGAGAATATAAGTTTTGGCCTTTCATATTTGCTTTTTTTGTGTACCAAAGTACAGTTAAAAGTCATTTTGAAAATAATAATGCCATTGTCATTCTCTTGGTGAACTTGCTGATTTTTAAAATCCTGTTTCAGTCTCTCCTCACATACATTTTTTTATTTGCAACATACTGAGTTTTCAGTTTGAATATAAAATGCTGCTTCTATTCCATTTGATTTGGCATGAGCAAAATTTGAAATCTAAACATAAAGCATAGTATTGATCTGTTTATAAGCATTTTCAAATTGTATTGCACTTCCTTGGATAATTTATTGTAGTAGCATTTTAAAGTCAGGTAAGCTCTGCTTTTGTGCTATAGTCTGACAGTTTAATCAAGATACAAATTTAGAAACAAATCAGCAGTGTCTTTTATATGGTGCCTCTAAATCCATGGTAATTGGTACCAGACCTTGGTAAAAGAAAAGGATCGCCGTTTCATGCTACCAATACCAGTGAGTGTTGCTCCACAGCTGCATCGTATAAGAAGAGAAGATGCAAGAAAAATTAAAGGATCCCCACATGAATTTTTCTGTAATATACCTTTTCCAGAGTACGAGGTTGATGGAAAATTCCCTTGAATTCAGCGTGTTAGCCTGCTGTAAATAGTGCCATATGTTCTGCATGCTTTAGCTCTTACCTTTTGATAGCAGTGGACAATTTTTTAGTCAGTTTTCTTTACTTTGTAGTTTTGAAACATTAGAAAAACCCTAAAAAGCCCTGTACATAACAAAATCGGAACAGTGAGGGTGGAATAAAAGTGCTGCTGGTGCATTTGGGTTATACTGCTGTAAACTGTCTAACTTCAGACTCTTTACAAAGGCCTGTTTCGGATAGTTTTGTCATGTCAGAACGTACCTTGCAATACAAGCTCCGCGTTTCGAGCGTTCATGCTCAGTTAGAGCATATACGAGCTATAGACTGAGGCTGTACGCTCTGGCAGCACAGATGGAGTATTCTGTCATTAGGACTGTTTGTTGCCTGTTGGAACACACAGCATATTTCTACCGTGGCATCAACAGTTTCTAAGAACTGAGGTCAAAATAAACAGGTTGCAGTTGAATACAGGAACAGTCTGGGAAACAACTTAAAATTCCCTGCTTAGGCATAAGCGTATTCCGAGATACGTGGATAGAAAGGCATTTTTATAGCAAGGACTCGTCTTAATTTATGCTAGCGTATACAGATTAGCATAGATTTGCAGGGGTGCAGTTAGTAAGTTTTCTATGGATATTGGCACATGTATGCAAAATTGACCTTATTTTAAAGAAATAAGCAAATTTAAGCACGATAATCTTGCACTGTTTCTCCTAGTATTTGCAGTGCTTTAACAAAGTGAAAGTGATGTCATCATGCACATTTTAAAAAAAATACATATTTTAATTAGGCTTCAGCCTTCTCTGCAAAGTGGATGTCAGTAATTGCCCTGGTGCACGCAGCCCCTTTGAAGTTGATAGGACTCTTTACAGGAGTAAAGCTCCAGCGCTGACAGACAAGCTCTGGCAAACCTCCTTGAAGTCGTTTAAGTTCCTGCTGCCCCAAACTCCCTGCTCCACCCTTTTGCTGGGGATTAGTGCTTCCTCAGCAGAATTTCCAGGAGGGAACGTGTGCCCACACCTTAGCTGCTTCATTGCAAAATCCCCAGGTTCAGCTCAAACCCTTCAGAATGCATCACTTTTCTGCTAAGCTGCTGGAGCATGCCTTAGGTCTGCGTGTGCTGACTCAGCACGGAGAGCCAGGATCTCCAGCAGCTAGGTGGAGCAGACCGCTGGGAAAAGTGACTTCAGCGTGTGTCAAGATTCACCAGAGCTCAAATGTCAGTGCCCCTTCCATCCACAGGTAAGTATGTACAGGATTAGCCCACATACAGACTCAAATTCCAGGTGAAATCCTGGCCCCAGAGAGATGAGCAGGGTTTGATCCAGGGATATTGGTGAAACCAGGGTTTAATTTGTAGTGTTTAAAAAGCCAGCAAATTTTTACATAGCAGGACAAATACTTGGGATGGTTTTTGCTTGAATAGAGATTATAAATAGAGTTGCTTCCTGACAGAATCAGCAACAGTCACTTCGAAAGGTTTACTCATATTTACCTAGTCACGGTAACTAATGTAACTGTCCTGTTTAGTGAACTGCAAACCCGTAAATGTATAGCAAGCTGCTAGAAGTTAGAAAATGTTCTCAAGGGATTTTTTTTTGGTGGGAAGGTTAAATGTAACTCAAGTTTCGGTGGTTACCATTAAAAAACAAGGTTATTTTTTCCTTTTCAGAAGCGAAACACTATTGAGCTGTGTGGCATGCATAATAGTAACTAGCTAATACGGATATGTGTAGTGGCAGTAGTGAAAAGAGAAGTCAAGGGAATTAAGAAAATTTTTAAAACTAATATGGAAAGATGTGTTTAAAAGAAAGAGTAAATAAGAAAGCCTCCCCAAATTCTTCATTGCTACCATTCTTACTTCCCACGTCATGAGGAGTTCAGTGGTCCATATTACAATGAGAGTACTACCTTCTCTGTCCTCCTTCCACCACAGTGACAGGGAGAGAGCGCTCCTAGAAAACTGTATTTTATGGGCTGATGTTTTTCTCTTCACCAGGTTTTCTTTGTTCGTGTTGTTTTATCTCCGTATACCCCTACACACAGTATGCATGTAACAATGTTTTTTTTTCATCCTTCGCAATGACAGGTCTTGTACATCCTTCTTCATCCTAATCCACCACCTCTTTCCTGCTCACAAACAGCTTCTGAGTCTCAAGCTCTTCACTGACTGTGAATGCAGCTGGGAACGCTGCCCTCCCCCCTTACTTCTTTTAAGTTGGCTCTCGGAGCCCACCACAGATGGTCTGTACCTCATACATAATAAAGATTTTTTTTTTTTTTTTCTTCTGAGGCAGGTTTCTATGACTGTAAGAGGCAGACACTCTGGCAAGCTTAGACCTGTGTTTTTATATTTTTTCCTAAGTAAGCCTTGGGGGACTTGTTTGCCGTAGTTTGGAACCCCTTAATAGCTTATGGAGTTCAGTAATATCTTGGTGCCAGAAGTGGGAACCTGATTTGTCCACTTGATCTTTTCTTAGGGAAAATTATATACCTTAGCAAAATGGAAGTTAGGGCACAGCTGGACAAGAAAAAGAAATTAAGCAAAAGCACTCTAGGAACTGATGAAAACCGGTTGCTTTAGGAAGGTGGTCTTCTAATAAAAGTATAGCAGGTTTGTGCTAACTGTGTCTTAGAAGTGCTTTGGGGCGGTCTGTTATAACTGTATATTTCTTACTAGTTCTAGTGACTATTTTTTTTCAGTGAGTTCACTGTATACTGGTTTTGGACTTGAATAATAAACTCTGTGTACCAAAATGTACCCAGGGCCTCATGTATGAGCCACACGAGCATTTTCAAATGTCAGGTGATTGAAGTTCTAGGTAGTTCAACACTCCTGCTTCCCAGTTCCTTCGTATATTGTCACATTTATAATGCTCTGTATTATAGTAGTAATAAAAACAGGTACATGTATGGAGGTCTATTTCATGGACCTTGCTGTGGATGTGCTTTGATGTTCTGTTACGTGTGGAAGCTGCCTGCCTGCACAGGGCTGTTCTTGATTTCATGAGTGTGCTTTGGGAGCTGAAAATATAGAACATATGCAGGAAAAAAATAATGGAAATACATTTATGCCAGCGGTTTTAGCAGCTGATTTGACCCCCATGAGAAGGGATATGTCAAAGTCAGATGTGGGGTTGTATTTTTTTAAAAAGGGAAAAATGTCATGACTAAGTTGGATTTCGTTCATGATGAGGAAAAAAATCTTACAGATACTTCATTCTGTGTTTTGCATGTTGATACTGTAGGAGGGTTACTCATTAGATAATAGCAATTACCATCTAGAATAAATCCATGGATTTCAGAATATTTGCTAAAATACTTTGGGATTCAAGTGCCTGAAAGAGTAGTTGGCTCTTTGAGAAAAAAAAACACTGGTGCTAGATAAGACACTCTTTTGGGGCCTCAAGGGTGTCATAGTGAGGGCTCTAAGGAGTGAACCGAGCAAATAAAATCTTGTGAGAAGAGACTAGCTCCAGAAAACATGTCAGTTAGGCAGCAATGGTCAGCAACACAGAATGATCCTAGGGTTATCCTTCAGGTTGGAAGGGACCTCAGGAGGTGTCTAGTCCAACGTCCTGCTCAAAGCAGCATCAGCTGCTCAGGGTTTCATCCAGTTGGGTCATGAAAGCCTCCGAGCATGGACACTGCACAACCTCTCTGTGCAGCCTCTTCCGTTCCATAACTGACCTCATGGCAGTAAAGTTTTCCCTTATTTCCAGCCTGAACCTCTCACATTTCAACTTATGTCTGTTGTCTCTTGTTTTCCCACCACACCCCACTGTGAACAACCTGGCTCTCAGTTCTCAATTACCTCCCCTCGCGTATGGAAAGGCTATCACCAAAGCCTTCTCTTCCTCAGGCTGAGCAAGCTCAGTTCCTTTAGCTTCTTCTCACAGGGCTGATGCTCCAGACCCGTGACCGTCTTGGGGATCCTCCTCCTTAACCTGTCTACCTTGTGGTAATGCTCGGCAAGCTGATGAGTGACACAGGAAGCCTATCCAGATGTTGCTGGGGCTGTCACACGCAGGTCCACGTGACGGGTGTAGCCGGGACAGGCTTGGTGGCTGCATGTGGGCCATACTGCTCTCTCCAAGCTCGTCTAAGGTGTATGGGTGTTTTTGCTGACCATCAGCTGGAAGCACTGCCAGGAGCTGATGCTGTTGGCTGGCCTGGCCGTGGCCTTCACAGCAGATTCCTGGGTTAATAGTGTGGCATTACTAATTTCAGGTATTAGTATAGAAAAATATTAGCTTGGATTCAAAAATCGTGACATGGGTTAACTGCTATAAGATGTTAAAACATTGTAGAGTTTCTTTTACTTTGCTGCATGGTTTTGAGCTGCTGAGACACAGATTTTAAGCATAAAACACGAGGGTTAGAGATATACTTAGTCTTAAAAATTGTTAAGTGTCTTGTAATTGCATAACTGCAGGAGCCAAGGCTTTAAGAACAATACTGAGTATCATGGAATTTGTGATTTGATTTTGAAATTAAGCAACATTGATACGATCAAGAGTCTGTTGCTTTTGGAAGGTGAATGTTCATCTAAGAAGGGTTTCTTCAAATAGTGAACCATGTCTGTAAAGTTCTAGAATGATAGCTGCTATTATGTGTACATCTGCTTGGCACAGTAATTAAAGTATACATTAATGCTCTAAGACGTGCATTTAGAAGTATGGATTGAAATTAATCACTCTACCACTAAATGAATTGCTTGCTGAGTACAACAGCATATATGCTTCTATAGAAAGTTGTATGTTTGTGTACTCTACGTGGGTACAGTTAAATTTAATATGTCACATATTTAATTTTATTACATACAATTTAAATATAAAAATACATTTAATTTTAGTAAATACATGTGGGGGTTTATTTATATATTTAACCTGTCCGGGACGAGCATTTTTAAATATGTAAATCTTGCACTGTAATCACCACCAAAATTTAAATTGTCAAGATACTCAGATACTGCTGCAGGAGCCTTTGAGCTGTCCGCAAGCATCTGTGTGAGCAGGGCGACAGGAATTCCTGTCCCTGCGAGGTTGGAATCACGCGAGATGACTGGTTTCCAGATACACGCTGCAGATGGGGATGAGTCTCTCGCCGCACACCAGGCTTGGCCCCTCTATCACAAACTGCAGAACGGATTTTTAGCGAGAGACGAGCTTTGTGGAGGAGGCCCTTCTCTGGTTAAAAAGCGTGATAATTCTTCAGCCATAAATTAGTTTTATCTTGGAATCAACATTGCAAGCTTGAATCTATCTCTGGCTTCCTGAACACTGCATGGCATCCTTAGGAAATCTCCAGTGTGAATTTCCAGTCTGTACACTTACAAAGTGAGGTACTGCCGCTGCCTGTAATACGGTTACTCTTCATACTAGAAAACCTTTGTAATAAATAATCTGCAAGATGTTTGAGAAACCGTTAATGTTACTCCTGTACTGGACAATTCATCAGATCAGGTTTACTCCGTTATTTTACAGTCTACGTGACTTGTAAGTCAAAAAGCAGGTGCCTGTCCTTTTCACATCACTGAAATGCATGCGGCGTACTGTTCAGAACAATACTGCTGTCCTGCTTTACAATGCAGATAACTTCTTTTCTTTTACAGTTTGTCTCACTGTACAGAGAGCAGTTGGAAATATATGTGCACACTGCTCGATCTGTTGCTTTTTTCTCGTGGTACAGTGCAGTCTCCTGACAAAGAGTGTCGCTCTATGCAGTGCGATCATGAAGCTAATGGATTAAGATAGAGAAGTATCTAGCAGCGTGTTGAGAAAAAGGACACAAAAAGAGTAAAATCCTTGTATGGGGAACGTGTTTGAGAACTGCTGCCCCTGTGAAGATAAAATGTGAGCACTAAAAATGGCTTGTTCTTCCCTGCATACACTCTGGTATAGGACCCAATTTTTAAAAATGAAGGTTTCTGTAAAACTTTGATTTTTAGACTCACAATTCTGTACACACCTCTTTGTATGTTTGAGATCTAAAAGCAGAGTTCGGGCATCCTTTCTTCTACAGCTAATATTGATGATCCTGCCCAACAGTTACAAAAGCAGAAAAAAGAAAACCCTTACAGACATTTGCTGCTTCGGTTGATACATATTTACATGTTTCTGCACGGTGAAAGATTTTTTCTTTTTTTTTAAATATTTTTTTCAGTGTATCAGCCTGGATGCAGTCATCCTGTAAGAAGTCTGAAATTTACAGCAGAAGAATTACACTTTAATGCTGAAAGAGCTCTTCCTCATCTGAACCGTCATTCAAAAGGCAGGATGAAAGTAGCCGAAAAGGTTTTCTATCGTATTGCCTGCAGGCCTCCTAGAAGATTCTTCTGAAACTTGGGGTAAGATTAAAAAAGAACAAACAGCTTAGTTGTAAAGTAGAAGCTGATATGAACCGTGAAGGTGTAATTCTAGGGCAGAGAAGATACTGTTTGTGCATTGACCTCTGTGCTGAAATGTCTATAGGAGCACTTCCATGTAAGAAAATTTCAATGCAATATTTGTTCAATTAATGAAAACAGAAACAACAAGTCCAAGTTTATTACTGGGATTAAATATATATATAATTGAAGAAATTGTTTGCTATTAAAAAATGAAAGCATATATTATGTTTTCTTTATTCTTTTGATAATAGATGTCAAAGTACAGAAGTGTTTAACTATGAAAAATAAGTTTTAGTGTAAGTAGGGAAAGTATGAATTGCTGAGTAGTACTATATATTTTGGCTTGCTTAGCTCCTGAGAAATAGCTGAATTATTTGCACTGTCTGTAGTTAATGTTGTTGCCTTGTTCTTAGCGGTTTTGATTTGTATTCAGTAGTGGCATCCATTATCTTACATTTAGGGAACTAAATTCTTCTAGTTTATTTTCTTATTGCTATACCAGCTTAGTACAGATAGTTGGGGTGTCATGACGATACCTTCTTTGTGACTGTAGTCATAGTATTTCATATAAAGAGCATTTTCCAAGGGATATCAGTACTTTTTCATATACATGAATCCTTTTCTCCAGCTTCTGTTTCAGGTCATACATACATATATAGCTAAAATTCATGTGAAAGACCTTGTGGTCTAAATGTGTGTATGTGTATTGGGTGCAGTTCTCAATATTGCAGGTGTTCACATTCATAGCAATATAAAATTCTTCTTATGGCAAATAATGGAATGCTCACTTCATAGCCGTAGGAATTGGCCAGGGCATACAAACAATTTATTTTTCATTTGTTTATAGTCAGACAAGTTTATAATTAAGACAGTAACGGGCACAAGCATTCTTGCAGCCTTTGCAGCTCATCTTTCTTGTTAACATCAAAGAGAATATTTGTGGTAGAAGACATAGCAGTCGGTAATAAGTGTGGGAGAATCAATAGCATGCAGATTTTTTTTTATTTTTTTAAATCTGGATATCCCCTATCCTCCTATCGTCTGTGTATCTGCAGTAAAAGAAAAGCATGCATACTTATTTTTTGTTATCATTCCAAATGCTGTAGATAAAAATGATAGCTATACGCCGGTACCAAATTCTGTGCACACCCCAGACCACCAGAGGTATTAATGAAAACATGCAGAGACTTATATAACCGTTACATCAGGGTCTTATTTCTAGAAATGGCTGGTGTAAACTACCCTTTTGCTGATGAATCCATTGCACTGATCTGTAGCCTGCATGGTCCAAATATGAATAAAATCAAGAACATGATAAAGCTGAACAGGAATCCTGGCATAGGATGATACTACTTTGTTTTGCATAGGAAACACATGTGGGTGAATATACGTGTCTTCATGCATACGTGTGTATAAATATATACATTGTTTTGGATTTACTGTGTCTGAGGATTTACTGTGTGACGGACGTTTTAACTTCAGGGGTTGTGCATCTTTTGTGTCAGTTCTGAGACAGCTGAGATCAGCTGAAGTATCAGTCCTGGAGGGTCACTGGTGTGTAAGAAAGAGAGTTGCCAGCAACACAGTTTCTCTAAGGGCCTTTGGGTCTATGATTTGACTGCTCTCACAGCTTGGTCCAAAATAGCTTGTATTTGTTGGCTAGGAAGCCCATTTATCTCTGCAATAACTAGGGACATTTGTTTGGGGCTGAGCATATCTGCTCTAAAGGTACTGGGGGATTGTGAGTTTCAAGGCCTTAAAATAATTATATGGAGTAATGATTTCCATTGACGAAATGTTATCAGTTTGTTGATTTTTGTCTTCCATTATGTCTTTAATTATGTGCTAGTGGTGTTAAAAAGCTGAGATTCAGGTGTCCATATGTTTTACACTGAATTTAAAACATAAATAGCTCACCATAAAAATCTTCTTAGAAGAAGTGGAGAGAGAGGAAAAAACAATCTGGTTAAGAGGTCATTGTTCTTATTAAGAAAATAGTGAGTTATTATTGCTGCCTCTGATATACATAAGTAATACATGTATCTCTTTAAGACTAGACCTCAGAATAAATTGCAAGACCAGAGATTAAATTAAAATCTTCTAAAACTTGATCCTCATGTATTTTTAAGGAAGTGGTCTGTTCCAAGAACTGTAACGTATGAAATCTTGTTAAGATGAAAGTTTCTGCAGGTTGAAGTTCATTTTTTGAGGAAGAAACCCAGCTAACAATAAAATCAGGTAATGCCCAATGATATTGTCACACTTAACTAATTAAAATAATTTTGTAGTCAGAAGATCTTATATGTATACAATAAACATTAGCCTCTCTTTTTATTGCTATGTTGTTTCACAGTTTTCTCAGTAATAATATAGTTTACTTTGGAAAAACTAACCTTTGTGTCATTCAATACTCTTACTGTTTTCTCATTCTCATGGTTCTCACTTATGTATTCAGAGAAGGATTTTTTGGAACACACCTTAAAAGTCTTTTAATGCACAATAAACTTCCCTTCACATACACTTGCTCTGGATACTCTCAGAGGGAGGAGAAACTGTTCTCCAATGCTTCCCATGTCCTGGATACGTGCAGTTGACTCTCTCAGCTGATGCTGCATTGCTCCAGATATAAATAGAAGGGGAAATCAGTAGATTTGGCCTTATCTTAACCTGTTGCAAAGTGAGGAATGGGGCGCTTTGAAAACAGGTGCAAACACATATTCAAATTAAGTTTGCTTATTTCTGATTTCTTAGTTTCTGGCCCAGGGAGCATGGTGTTCTCAAATCCTCAAACCAGCAGAGGGGGAAGGCTGACCTAGTGCTTGTAACATTTCTTGAAAGTTAATTTACATGTGTTCAGATTAAGAAAGAAGTTTGATTGTGTAGTTGTTGTTTGGGGTTTTTTTCTCAGCTGCAGTTTCCTTTGCAATTCCACAAGAAATTGAATCATTTAGACTTTTCCTACCAAAAGCTGTGTTTTAAACCACCTGTGAAAAGCATATTCCCTTGTACACAGGAGATCTTAACTGGTGAGAAATTAATACAGAAAATGGACAGTGCAGTTGCTGCAGTATTAAATTGCTCTTGCAAGACTGGATTTCTTGCCAGTCCACAGGAAATGACTGATAATCCTTTTTTCTTTTTTTTTTTTTTTTCAGAGGAGGAATGTGCTGGAATAGAAATACAGTATGTAACCTAAAGATTAAGATACATCCTCAAGTTAGTTAATTCATTGGAAAAGTATTTACTTTCTCTCTCCAACTAAAATGATAGTAGTGAAGCAGGGAAAGTTAATTGTAGAGAAGCTGGTTGCCTCATATTTGCATTGTTATCAGTTCCTTAGGATATTGCCAAACATAAAATATTTGGGATGAACTGTCAGTGCTGAGTGTATTGTTCAGAGTTACTGTAGTAGGGCAATTTCCCTCAAAACAGCTTTTTCTGAGAAGAGGGGAGCCTTACCTTTGGCATTTTCTAAATTTTGAGGACTTTGTGCTTTAACTGCAACCTTTTTCTATTCAGTCCTCTAAATATAAACCTTTGTTCGTACACTCGGTTGTCTGATTGAATCTCCAGCTGAAAAGTGATTGTGAGATGAATGTATCTTTCTTATAATTCAAAGCTTTTTCTGATAGGTTCTATAAAATGTCTACAGGCTTAAATAAATATGGGAGTGGTCATCAGTATGTAGCTCTTTCTCTCCATCTAATTCCCGTGCAAGAGGTCCTGTCAGAAAAAGTGGCTCAGCTCTAGCTAACATTGAAAAGAGAAATTTTATTTTGAAGATTTAAGGAACAAAAGAGCTTGCAAGGAATAGCATAAGAAGGTAATTAAACTCCCTGGGTAACCAGGAGAAAGGTAGAAAGGCAGTAATGTTACGTTAGAGTATTTTGGGTAAGTCATAGTCTTTCTATTATTTTTGTATGAGACATATTCTTTAATTTCCATAAATATTATATTTTTTTTAAAATTACCAAAGAGGTTATCAAATGTTTTCATTGTCTCATAATATTACTTGAGTGCTCCCAATAACTTGCTTATATTAGTAATCAATGAAACTGAATTTTTAAACAAACAGTGATTAGCATGTATGAATTCTCATCATTGGAAGCTACATACCCAGCTAAAGCAAAATCTGAGACAGATAGACATCAAACGAGTGGATAGTTCCTATCAACTATCCTATGTTTAAAGTAGTAGGAGCGTAATTTCTCTGTACGTAGTGAGATGAGATGGGTGATTTTTCCTACCTACTTAAAAAACCTGTTCTGGATGGAAGGGTTGTTTCTGCAAGCACCTATATCCTCTTCATCACGTATGGTGACTTCCCGTTCCTGGGCACCCAATGTCTAGCAGGTTGAAGTCACAGGAGATGATCTGGTCGAGGGAGGTGATTCTGCCCCTCTACACCACTCTGGTGAGACCCTGTCTGGAGTACTGCGTCCAGCTCTGGTCCAACATGGGCCTGTTGGAGTAAGTCCAGAAGAGGGCCACGAAGATGATCAGAGGGCTGGAGCACCTCTCCTGTGAGGACAGGCTGAGAGAGTTGGGGTTGTTCAGCCTGGAGAAGAGAAGGCTCCAGGGAGACCTTATAGCAGCCTTCCAGTACCTGAAGGGGGCCTACAGGAGGGATGGGGAGGGACTATTTATCAGGGAGTGTAGTGACAGGACGAGAGATAACGGGTTGAAACTGAAAAAGAGGGATTTAGATTAGATATTAGGAAGAAATTCTTTACTGTGGGAGCGGTGAGACACTGGAACTGGTTTCCCAGAGAAGCTGTGGATGCCCCATCCCTGGAAGTGTTCAAGGGATGGCGTCCCTGCCCATGGCAGGGGAGTTGGAACTAGATGATCTTTAATGTCCCTTCCAACCTAAACCATTCTATGATTAAATGACCCGCAAACCTATATTGCTTGAGACTGGAACCAGTGCCTGTTAAATTGACTAGGAAGAGGTGTGCTGCTTTTATCAGGAGAATTCAGGACACCTCTGTCACAAGCATGACAGTCTTCTGTGTTCTTGCTTTGCAAAATGCATCAAGATTTATTCTTTCTAGTAAAAATTAGTTTCTTCATTTCACTGTCAGAAATAAGCGGCCTAGTTATTAAAAGCTATTAAATATATACAAGCAGAAAATAAAAATTAAACCTCATCAGTGGGTTTTACTAAAAATGTTGACGTTGGAGGAAATAAAAAAATCATATATTCCAGATACATTATTCAGTGCTGAATTTTGAAGAGTCTTGGTGTTGAAACATTGTATTTTTATTTACACTAGCAGCCTAATCACTACAGTTCAGAGAAGCGTTAGCAACGTGTGGCCCTTTTTAGGAATTATCATAATTTGTTAACATCATTGTTTTTCTTTTTCATGAATATGTATTTGTGTATTTATTTCTTTACAGAGAGCGGTCAAAATCAGGGTAGAAAGGGGATGTGAAAAAGATGCCAGTATTCTAATTTGAAATGTTAGTATGACATTGCCATTCATCAGCAACAGACGAATCTATTCAGAATCTGAACAGACGAATCTGTTAATACAATTCTGTCTTTTTATTGTATCAGACATTATGTTGCTCAGTCTTTGGGCTTCTGTGTGGTTTTGATGCTTTCAGGGAAATGGGTTTGAGAAGCATGCCTTTTTTAGTAAATTAAATGCACCTCAGAGAATCAATAAATGGATCTTAAAGACACCTGCTGTCTTCTCCCCTAAGAAATAGCCACAATTTTAAATACAATAATCTGGACTTAGCTCTTGGTGAGGAATTTGACATGCTGTGGGGTATGCTGCCTCGTATCTCAAAGCGAGTTCTACTCTGCCTCGGGGTACGGAGGACATAGTTTTGCATTAGTACTAAACTAGCCTCCCGTCGAATGGACTGCACAACTTCCATTAACAGTTTAATCTCTCATCTGATGATTCTTGGGGCTCCCAATGTTTTCTCCATCCCTGCCCCAGTAGTTTATAGGCATGCTTAGTGATATGACTGGGTGATGTGGCAAGTTTTCTTTTCCTGTGAACAAGTAACAGGTATGAAACCAGATCCCAACATTGGTGTCACTGCTGCAGGGCACAGATCAGCTGAACTATTCCAGCTGATTTAAAACTCCCCATTGAATTTCACCGCTTCCTAGAGGTCTCAGATAGTGCTCTCAGATAGTCCCTTAGCACTCTGAGCAGCCCACAGGCTGTAGCATCCAGCCAGCTTGTAACTCAGCCATGGAGATGTTTAATTAGGAACCTTATCTTTGCTCTCATTTACCATTCGGTGCCTAGTACTGCCTTGCTTCAGACAATCTGGCCCGTAAGAACTGCTTAGAGGCCAGTCTTTAGTTTTTCCTTTACACTGGACCTCTAATGAAGAAGATCTCTCTTGCTTTTAAGAAACCGGGTTTCGGTGCTGGGTAAAACCCTACCAGTTTTGAGGTCGTTATCTCTCTTGTCTTCTGTTTTTGAAGACTGTAGACAGTTCCAGCCTGATGTGCCTTTCAGGAGACTGTAGCAATTCTTGAGATTGGTAGCAGAATAGGAGAAGGTGGTATGTTGAAGATATTGGAGCCCTTTTACAGGTATATCTGGTATTCTTTGATTAAATCTAAGCATCTGATATTCAGGATATGATTCTTATATTTTGTTGAGGGTTTTTTAAATGAATTATTTTTTTATGGGAGAGAACTGCTTCTGCTATATGAAGACTCAGGAGTGCACACTGTTGAAAAGTAAATTCAAGGGCATGTTATTTCTAATGTAAATGTGGAACCGCTGTGGTCACGGGCACACAAACTGCTCTAAATTCATAGGTTCATGCAGCACCACTGCTCTGACTACAAATACTGATTATAGGATAACAGTGTAAAGAAAGTGCAGTGTGTCCTTTTCCCATTTTTAGATATGGCTTAGCAGGTAGACATGAAATTAATCAATGCCATTTGACCACTCAGCTCTCTGTGGAGGAGCTCCACAAATCACAAGTGAGTCTAGGGCTACTAGGATGGTTGACATAATCAGAAGGTACATCTGTAAAACTGATTTTGTACAACCTGGGTTCAAGCAATTATCTGGCCTCTCTGCTCTGTTGTTTTTTTAATAATTATTTATTTCCGTTTTCTTGAGTATTTTTGGACAACGAAATTGTGTGTGCACAAAATTCAGATTTAGTAAACTGCCACAAAACCCAATTATTTATTAAAAAAAAAAGGATAAAAGAACAAATAATTTGAAGTGTATACTAGATATAATAGTAACAGCTGTGCGATATATTATTCTCAGACTCTGGAATGAGGCACTGGGATTGACATAAATTGCTCTGAGTATTCCCTGGATTAAAAATTCTTGCTGTTTGGGTTCTGTCATGAAGTGGTTGGCATCCCAACAATCATGACAAGTGTATTTGTTGGCAAGGAATTAAAAATGGTGGTGCCTCTGAAGTTTTGCAGGAGGTCTACCGCCTGGGAATGGTAGACAGTTGTAGCTGTTACTGATGCCATTCTGTTGTCTGTGTTGCAGCTAATTTCTAAAACAAAGCAAGATTGGCCCCACATTCTACTCGGTAATAGGAACTGGTATGTTTGATTTTCTTTGAGCATTTTCTGACACTGGAGTTTTCATGTGCCCACTTCTTTTTTTGTTGTTGTTGTTTTGATAATGAATTAAATCTGACTACAAGATCTCTCTGCCTTTAAACCTCAGTAAGTGCTGCTTGAAAAAGCATGACCCTCCTAAAATTTTTACCCTCGAGAGGAAATATCTGATTTTTCGTTTGTCTTTGATCTGATCTCATCAGTGCAATTTTACTTCTTCAAACAATTGAGCCTGCAGTTCATTACAGTGCAAGACCGGAACCCTTCTATTACCTTATTTTTAGCAACAATTACATTGAGCCTTAAAATCACATTTGCAAAAAGAAAGGCCTGCATGCACCAATCCCAAATCTTAGCGCTTAAAATTTGTTGTCGCTTATGTTTCTGAGAGGGGTGCCGAAAGATTGAATTCCAGCACCTTCCTTCTCTTGAGAGGAGACCAGTTGGATGTGAGGCGTTGTTCGGTGGTGTGGCTTCATGATGTTTCTCTATGGCCAAGTCAAATTCAGCATATGGTAACCTCACAAAACGATTTCAATCCTCACATCTTTGCAGTATTTTCACTTACTCTCCTGTTTGGCTCGTGTACTTGACCCAAGGATGCTGTGTCTGTTTTACTGTGTCAGTCCGTCCTGGGGGTGGTTGTGTGTGACCCATTTTGAAGTGCCGGCTGTCATGTGGATGCTGATGGCCACCTCCACTTACGAATCAAGGATGCGTGGTCAGAGAGCACTCTGATGCCCTGCCTCAGGCAGGTGGACCTTTGGTGGTGACTCAGTAGAGCTACTCAACCCAAGGCGGCGAGACGCTCTGCGCCTGCAAAGCAACTCAGCCCAGCAGGAGGGACTGAAGGGGAGCTCTGTTCCTACAGGGCTTTAGCATCTTCCCAGAGCAGAGCCTCTGACTATTTTTTAGAGCTTATGTACTTGATTAAAACATAATTTCCCTTCAGCTTATGGAGCTGAGAAGCTCTTAGAGGCATGAATTAATGGGGAAACAGGTTGTGTCTGCTACAGAGTCGAGGAGCTGTGCTGCAGAAGAGAAAAATTATTCTGCTAGGTGATTTGTTAGGTTCAAGCAACGCTTCCAGAAATTTTCAAGCAAGAATGTTTATCTGCAGTTGAGACTGACTGACACCATCACTTCTTAGGAAACTCCCCATTAGGGAATGTTGTCATTTGCTTAAATATGGCCATTAGAAGTCTAGGAAAAGAAATGTACTATTTTACTTAGGCAGAAGGGAGGCGAGGGAGAACACTTCAGAAGATTTAGAGGTGTCTGCTGAGCTTGTCAGAACAACCTCCTGTCACTGTGGCTGTGGCAGCCCAACTGGAATTTGGAAAGAAGAGCATAGTTTGCCATTTTGAAAAACTGGATATTTTATTCTCATTGTACCTAACTGAAATATCCACGTATTATATGTAGTAAAGCTCTCCTAATACCCATATAAAAGTTGGCTGCAAAAATGTGGAGCCCTCATGCTATTTACCTAGCATACTGTGCATGGAAACATGGTTAGCATCAGGCAGGCTGAGAGAGACCCACAGAGAGAAAAAAGTCTGAGTAACAGCACCTAGAAATGGGCAAATTAATGCCCTGTAAGGAACCAGACCACTAGGAATGCAAAACTTCCAGGCCAAGAAGATTTTGTGTGTTTGTGGAAGAATCGTGTCTGTGTATGAACCTGACAAAGGGAATAAAAATGACAAAATGAAGGTACAGCTTTTTTACGTTTTCACAGGACAAAATGAAAGAGTGAAATAAAAGTGCCAGGAACGAATGCACGAACCCTGGAACAGCTGAGGGAGATATTTGAGGAAAATATACATGAGGTAGCAGAGGGATACTTTTCTCTAAATCCCAAAAGCAAGAAGCAGAGAACCGGATAGATGCTTGCATCATGTTGCTGAGAATTCTGGCACGCACATGTACTTTAGAGACATGAAAGATCTCCTAATTAGAGACAGGATCATTTGTGGGACATGTGATTCCAGTTTATGGGAGGAATTGCTGAGAAAAAGACATCTAACCCTAAAGGAATGAATCAAAGAACAAGAGCAGCTGAACTGTCCAGGGAAAGGAGCAAAACGACGGCCGCTCTTGCAATCCACAGGCTCCGCTTCAAATGAATCCAGGAAACAGGGCAGAGATGGGCTCATGAAGGATGCTGCTGTGGCGGTGTGCTGGTGCACACCTCTGAACACGTGCTGGAAGGGACATGGAAGTCATCGCTACTGAGGTCTCAGTGCTGCACGCAGCCTCTTTTGTGAAAAAGCAGCTGTACTTACAGTTACAAAAAAATTTCAAGGGTACAGGAGGAAATTTACAGCAAGGCTTAAGCGAATTCAACAGCTTGTAGCACGTCTCCACTGCAGAAAGTGGTCGCCACAGATGTTTTCAGCTACTGATTGCACCGACTGTATTTGTGCCAGGCTCGGGAATCAACAGCCGCTGGGACGGCGGTGGGGCCATGGAGCCAGCCAGGCAGCAGCACTGCTCTGGGGAGGGACATCAGGCGCCGCGGAGAAGCAGAGGGCAGGACAAGCGCTACCCAGAGGCAGCCATCCGGGAGCAGTGGTGAAATGAAGACTGTGAGCAATGCACACAAGCAAAGTAACGTTTAGGGGCTGATAGGGAGGGAGTCACAAGGGTATAATTCAGTAGTGACTGTGCAGCTTGTGTCTGGCTGATGCTTCGGGGGCTCTCCCATCCTTGGCCAGAGATAGAGGAGGCGGAAGGAAACCAACAGGCAGTATGACTGAAAGAGGGGAGATTTAGATTAGATACGAGGGAGAAATTCTTTACTGTGAGGGTGGTGAGGCACTGGAACTGGCTGCCCAGGGAAGCTGTGGATGCCCCATCCCTGGAAGTGTTCAAGACCAGGCTGGATGGGGCTTTGGGCAACCTGGTCTAGTGGGAGGTGTCCCTGCCCATGGCAGGGGGGTTGGAACTCGATGATCTTTAAGGTCCCTTCCAAACCAAACCATTCTATGATGGGGTTTTTGGCAAGGTGAAAGCAAGTTCTGCTTCATCAGAAGAAGAAACGAGGCTGTTCTAGCGCTCAATTTGTATGAAGGAATAGGAAATCAAACTGGTCCCTAGTGAAGGCCAGCTTTTAGGTGGCTTTGGGTTAGCAACGCCTAGTTAGTCACCAAATGTTTGGATGAAAAGCACAACAGCTGTCAAAAGGAAAGTTGTGGTGACCCGTCTGTGGTTCAGAGAGAGAAGAATTAGGAAGACAATGTTTGAAAGTGGTACCAGGAAGTTAATCTATCTGAGCATGACCTGAATGTTACCCCCATTTTTTGTGTTTCTGTACACTGTTCTCTAAAGAAAAGCCAATTATATCGTAGAAGAATAGGGGCCTCTCATGTTGTTATTCATCATGTGGTACATGAAACACTAACAGTAACTCAGAAATTGTGAGTTAACCTTGTCCTTTCATCAGGTATGATCATCTCATCACTAGACTGGTGACTGCTCAAAGCTGCCTGAAAATGGTTGGGCCCCAGACAACTAAACTTTTATGCATCAGTACAAAAGCAGCAAAGAAGATGAGAAGGAAAACTGATTGTCCCAAGGGACACAGCGTAGTGGTTTGGGTAGTTCTGCTTAGAAAGTCACTTGTGGCTTTTGTAATGAGGAACTTAAGGTTTGAATTTTCAGACTTATTAGCTGTACATTTGTTTGTTTTTTATTAATTTAATATACTACGCGCCACATTTTCTTTGGGGTATTGAGTCTAGTGATGGATTCATCCAATTTAGCTCTAAATGCATGGGCTTTCTTTTTCATAAAACTTTGAAGAGATTTGGGTCTCAAATTTCCTGAATTATTTTATTTATTTTATTTTATGCCTGTATATTTTTGGTGCAGCAGCTAATGTTTTCTGTCCAGTTTCCTTTCTGAAAATATGTGCTTCTGGCTAACGTAAAAAGGTAACGTGATTTTTGTTTGTTCTCTTTCTTGACCCATGAGAATTAGAATTGTCTTCTCATATGAGCAGACACAGTTAAAGCACTTCAGTCTACAAAAGAATCACTGGAAGTTTCCAATCCCCTAGCTCTCTGCTCCAATGGAAAAGACAAGCAGGTTTTAAAAAGGCTGAGAAAGATATGGTTATTAAGCTAATACAGTATACTTCATCTGGCTGCTAAAAATCTTGACTGTTAACAGTGATTAAATATAATTGCATCAGTAAAGGTGGTGTGAAAAAAACCAACCCTGACTTTCATTAGAAGCTATCTTTAGGAAACCCTGATTCCTTGAGTTAAAAAGTTTCATGTAACATTGCTGTTTTATTTTGGGTAGTGCTTTGAACATTTCTTAAACCCAGGAATATGTAGAAAGAATAAATAAACCATAGCAGAATAAATACACAGTTCTAAAGTATTCTGCTGGGTTTCATTAAATATCTTCAGTATTTGTGGTTTATTCGAAAAGAAAATTGGGCATAAAACTGAAAAGTTAATGGAAAAATATTCAACCATCTTAAAGATCTGACTAAATAATAAAGATATTTGCAAGAAAAAAAGCAAACGAACAAACCACCAGCTATGCGCCAGATAAAATTTTCATTGAATGGCATGAACAGACTCCCAGTAATTTCAGTTAAAGCTATTGAATTAATTTTTTTTTTTCCCACTCCTTAGGTTGGAAGGGAATCTGTTGATTATTTTACGAGCTGAAAAATGAGGTTGCTAAACTTTTTGTCTTATTTTCATATATATAAAATCTGAGCTATGTCTTGTTCTTAACACTACACAAGCTTTATAGCAGTTGTAAAATTTCTCCAAGTGAAGTGATCTGAAAAAGTTCTTCCTAGACAGTAAGATGTTAACAAATTAAGCAGTTTTGGTATAATGCAGAATACCACATGCTATTCTGCATCCTTGGAGCTGAACTGGGTATTTACAGATTTGGTTTTATTCTGTAGATTATGAGAAATTATGTGAACTGAAACAGGACTGTTAACCTCCTTCAGTGCAATACTTAAAAATGGTGAAATAACCTAATTCTTACCCAGCTTTGTCACTGCCAATGTTAAGAGTTACTGCAAGTATTTATTGCAAGAGCCTCAGTTACTACTAAGACAAAAGTCTAACAGTGATCCCTGTTTGCTTAGAGAAATCATATACTCCAAATATGTTCCAGAGGAATATAAAATATCTTTCGTGGGTATTCAAGAGAAGTGTCAATTCTGAAGCAGAGATAATGTTTCCACTGGAAAACGCAGTAAAAATGTATTTAGCCATTCCCCTAAACCGGCAAAGTCCAGCTCTTGAGGTGGCCTGTGGTGAGGTGCTGAACTAAACATAACGCTAATGTGTCTTCTCCGCATATAGGCACTTTCTGCTTCTAAGTTTTTAAAGATGTTAAAACCATGAAAATGTGTTGATATTTTGGGCATTTAATGAAATCTTCAAAGAATGTGTTTGGATACCAGGTAGATATGCACTGTACAAAACAAAGATAATGTGGATGATGAAAAGTGAGTCCCTTGTGAATTTATTATTCCTATTCTGCTTAACTATTTGCCTTTTATTTTGAGAATCCCAATGTGGAAAAATATTTTTATAATCAGTGTTTGGCGTTTTTGGCCCTCATGCGATTTTGATTCACGAGTTGAAATCCTGTTTCCATGGAAGTCAGCTGAATTGTTGATCAGCTTTGAATTTCTCCCACAAATTAATGGGGCTGGGGGACATCATCTAGGCTGATTCTGTCCATAATGTTGGCCATAGTATTTATCCTTTTATCCCTTATGAATGGGAGCTGTATTCTGGTGGTGATTTAAGTCAAGATTCCCAAATACAGCTGTAACAAATTCTCTTGTAACAAATTCTCTTGTATCAAGAGAAACACAAATTTACCAAAAATGCAAGGAAAAATAAAAAGGTATGACGTGTACGCTTGACACCCTGGCAACATACACACCCTCAAGGGACAGCTGCAGTCACGGTCACGATTAACTTTTAAGTTTCTACAACCAACCCACCTCATTTTTAGTGAGGTTGAGTCGCAGCTGTATAGCCTTCATTCATAGCCTGTCTCTCTTCCAGGTGCTGCTAGGGTATTCGACAGGCATGTCTCTGTTGAAAGGGACTGAACAGCATCCACATAAATGCCCGTTGGACATAAACCTCCCTCGTTACCTTCCGGACATACTGAGCAGGAGGAGAAGGAAAATGTGACCAAGATTTGTCAAAGAGAATAGCAGGGGGGGGTTTGAGATTTCTAGAAGAGAGAAAGCAAGCCAGCAACTCTTGAGATTTGTAGAGGACAGGACAGTGTCTGCAGTGTCTCCTGATGGCCAGGGTGCAAAGCTCATAGATGTGCTGCCATCACATAATACCTGACCATCACAAGTCCTCAGGAGGATACTTGGGTAATAATAGCAGAGCGCTGTGATCTCTTCTTTGATCAGCTTGGGCAAATAGAGCTACTCTGTTCAGGTACTTGAACTTGACAGCATTCTCAGTAATTTTGTCCAAAAGTGGAAGTTCAGTTTGTGGGCTGGTATTGTCCAGTTGTCAGCATCAAGTGACTTCTTGTGCGACAGCTGTCAACAACTCCCTCAGCGGGAGCCGGCAGATCTGCCCCTGCTCCGTGCTGTCTCCGCTAGTAATGGGTGTAGTTTTTCACTAATGACTTTCAGAACAGCTGAAATAAAAATAAACACTTTATCTTTTAGAAAGTAAAAAAAAAAAAAAAAAAAAGTTTTTGATAAATAGTGTGGAAAGAGGGACTTAAGCTAAAATTATTTTAATTGGAAGAGTAAGGAGGAGTGAAGCTCAAAATGCAAGCTCTGATGTTTGTTTAGCTCTAACTTCTAACTCAAAGAAATGGATGTGGTGGGAATTGGCTTTTGTGGGGAGGGTGGGACAAGAATGTGATTGTTTGCTGCTTTGAAAGTGTTTGTTTGTGAGGCATTTGGGTGGGAGGGTGGCAGTGAAAACAGACCCTTCCCCGCCCTGGAAATACCAGGTGCTGTACTTCAGCAATATTCAGATTCTGAGTGTATTTCTGGCTTTCCTAGTCTTTGATCCTGCCATTGAATCCGCGGGGGTGCAAAAATCCACCCACACAGATCCGATTTCGAAATCCTGGCCTTAATTATTTATGGTTTGGTTTGGACAAATTACTGTTCTCTGTGCAATAACCACAGTTATTACCAGAAACACAGAACTATCTGAAACATACATATATACATTATGTATGTATGCACACATTTTTTAAGATGTTGCCTTTATTAATGTTGTTTCGAGGCTTAACTGAAATTCTCATTACTCAGTCTTGCCCTGTGCTGCTTTTCACCTGACCACACTGGCCCGGATTCATAGCAATTAATTTTAAGAAAAAACAGCTCATAATGTTTATAATCTGAAAGCAGTCCTAGGACTAGAAGAAGAACATCTAGCTTTATACACCTTGCAACAAGATCCTAGTGTTTTGTTAAGCTGCAAATGGACTGTACTAGTTTTTCTGCATAAAACAGGCCCCCCTTTTTTTAATGTCTCTGGGCCCTATTCATAAAACTAATCCATCTCAAGTTAGATCATTTTCATCTGCATATGAAAAAAAAAACAAACAATCAACCTTTTAACCAAGAACAGTAAATTTCATGAAACAAAAATAAAATCAGAATTTTGCACCAAAGTCAGACACGCCAGTGCCATTACAGAAGCTGGAAATGCCAGCCAGGACCATTCTGTAATTAGAGTAAGGCAAGCTTGCTAACTTTTATGTATTTCCCAAAGTCATTTTTTTCCTTCTTTTCCCTTTTTTCCTTTTTAATCATGAGTTAATGCTGATACATTTGCTGTCATAGTGCTGACAAATCTGTTCCCAGCACTTGAGTGTTGCTTTAAATTTGGATTCTTATCTTCATTTTTGTCCCTTAATAGACCAGAAAGATACATACTCTCTTCAGAGGCTCATAGGTAGGATATACCAAGCTAGGTAATTTCAGTTACTGCTTCTTCTCAGTTGGAAGACAACTGAAAATTAGCAGAAGCTTTCAGGTAATTCCTCTGCCTGCTTAGAATTGTGTGAAACTGAGTTTTATTTGAAGGTAGAAACCCGTACCCCAGCTTTCAATGACTTGCTGTCCAGGTACTCTCAAACATGTTGCTCATTCTCAGCTGGTTTGTCAAATTTTAGATTGGCAACCAAACCTAGTAACAGCTGGACGTGTTTTTTTCTTCATAAAATTTCATACAGTTGTCCTCCTAAAAGGTGAGGTGGAAGACTTCTCTGTCACACCTCCTACGTGTTTCTCCAACCAGGGAAACCGAACTCATGCTGAAAGCAGAGGGCTTGTGCCAGGGCGGTGAGGGCTCTGCTCTCAGCTGTGCCCCAGCCTTCCTGCGTGGCCTCTGCAGGTCACTTTACCTCTCTCTGCCTTCTTTCCACCAGCACATCATACACTGCTGTCTTGTCAAAGGTCTCCTTGCTAATGTTTGTTGAACAGGCAGACATTTCATGTGGAAGAAGATAGAAATATAAAATACTGTTCCTAAATATTCTTCGCTGCCCACAATACGTTGAGAAATGATGTGCGAGAAGGCCGTTTGCATTTCATCTAATGAGATAGTGGTTCTAGTTTTGATTTTCATCAAGTTAACGTATGCTTTAGGATGTGAGAGTTCACTCCGGTGTGTTATGGATGTGAATTGCAATCCTGGTCTCAGTGTACAAAGCAGTTGCTAGAGTCACAAGCAATATTTGTTTTGCATGTGTTATCATCGAGGAAAGCTAAATGGCATTAAAAGTATTCTAGAATGGAAAAAAAACCACTTTCAAGTAAAAATCATGTTTCTACTAGTGAGTTACCAGAAAATTACGGAACCTCACAAAGCCCTATGTATTTGTCTCACAGAAAATAGTACACTTGCCTTTCAGTAAATAGCATTTATAGTTTTTAAAAATAATACACAGCAATAGCATTTTGCCAGGTTATTAAATAATGCAAAAGACTTTTTCTAGTTTGGTACAGTTAGTTCGTGTTTCCAACTCATGGTTGTATTTAATGCTTCATTAAAAGAAAATTTCTCAAGTTTTTGGAATCGCCTGTTCCAGAGCTTTGGTACTCTGTTGTGGCCTGTGTTGGATTTAACTGTTTTCTAAGCCTGAAATAAACCTCTTGAAGGGATCCTCACTCTTCTCCTGGTGGAAAGTAATAGTAAGCTAAAGCAGAGGGGTCTATTTAAGGCCCTTAATGATGAGAAACCAGTTATACAACGGGGAAGAATTCTACCCTTAATGTACAATATTTTTTCCCCTACAGAATTACTGATTCTATCATGGATTGTATGGATATTAGAATATTTTTTTTTAAAGATTGTCAGCCAAGGTTTAAAAATGACCAGTAATTCTGGAAATGTCAGTGTTGGAAAGCAGAACTTGAGACCTTGCCGATACCCCTTCCAAAGGTTTCAAAGCATTCTCCTCTGCCCAGGAGATCCACCTATAAGGTGTCTCAGGTTGGGATATAGAAGTCCAACCTTGTCGCCTTTCAACCTTTGACTTATTGTAATTTTAAAAAGAAAACGCTATAAATATATACTTGCCTGTTAATACAAAGTGATGTCTTCTATAATAGTTTCCCATAGTAAAAAAATGTCTGCAGGTATTTCTATATGGGAAATGTGGGGAATGTTATACAAACAAGAAATGTGTTTCATCTTTCAAGCTACAAGTAGATTATGGCTTTGCAAAACCTGCAGATTCTCTCTGTAAATTAATCTTCCACTATCTTTTGTTGGTGTCTTTCAAGTTCTCTCGGCTTCTAACTCAAAAGGTAATGATAATGCATCAGAATTGCACCCTTTTAAAAGAACAAAAGCAGGGTACACATCGATAATAATAGTGTAATGACACCAAATCTATGCATGTATGGTTTAGTATTATTTACCTAAATGCTCATTCATTGGCACGTAGGCAATTTCTTCGATGCTTTATCTGCTTCTTATGTTTTGCAACACCAGCCTGGCATCATTAGACATCCACCCGCAAACATTTTAAAGATTTTTCCACACAGCCGTAAAATTGCACCTTCCTCGTTGAATGTAAAATCAAGCACACCTGTAATAACAAAGCAGTGGAATAGTATGCATCTCTTCCTGGATGTTTAACTGCATTGCAGTAGAGCTGTGTGGTGGTTTGCCTTCACAGACTCAGTAAAATTAAAGGTCGTGTCCGAATGCTACGTCTTCCTGTTTAAAATGAATAGCTTGTAAATGTTTATCTCAAGTAGAAGTGAGAACGTGGTCTACGTTTGTGCTCTCTAATTCCCATTTTGAGAAACCGTGCAGAAAAATGGCTTCATATCCTTTCATGTCCTTCTTCTGCTGTTAAACATTTACATCTTTGATTTTAGTTCTTTGCCAGGTTTCCCCCTCCTCGCATTTGGATTTCTGGTTGAAGCTTGCAGATTTATAGTGGGTTACATTGTTTTCTGCCGAAAAGAGCGAGAGAAAGAAATAAATCCAGCGCAGAAGTACTGAGAATTCATGTACGGCGTCATACAGTATATAGTTTCTTTGTGTTCTGCCAATATGTATTTCAGTTTAAAATGTCTTGAGGCTGGTTGGGACTATTTCTATAGAGAGAGGACCAAAGTATACAGTATATTGGCTTCCATTTTGCTGTTTTTGGACAGTCAGGGCTGCTTTCCATTTCCTACAATGTTCCAATATAACTAAATCACATATACTCTGTAATGGAGGCTTCTGAGACCTGGGGCTTCTGTAAAATGTAAAAGAGCAAAGTAGTATTTATACAGTATAATATTTTGATTCGCTAATGAGCTGTGAGGTGGTTGTTATCATGAACTACTGTGCAGCAAGAAAGGTTCCTAAAACATGCATCAACTTAACTCCATCTCCGAATCATTGCAGATAACACAGTGTTTAGTTTCTAATTAGACTTGTGTTGTGCTAATTCTCGTGAGTAGTGTAAGTGATTGACATTCTGCATTTTAGTGGCAAGTACCAGAGCAGCTGACTTCAGCTCCGGGATGAAGCCAGCATACAGCTGCTGAGAAAAGCAAGCCCTTCAGAGAAACTGATTTGCAAGATTAACGTACGCTGATTGGTATGGCCTTCTTCTGAGGGGGAAGGAGGAAATAAGGCACGTAGTCTTGAATTAGACTGATGATATTATAGTCCTAAAAGGATTAAGAAAGAAATGTTTAACTGAAAAAAAAAATTAAAAAAATCCTCTGAGTAATAGTCCACAAATTATTTATTTCCTTTGGATGGTCTTTTGCACTATTTCTTAGGAGAGGATTAACATTCTTCTTCTACCATGCCTCAATCCCCTGCATTTAAAATACAGATGGTTTGCCCTAAGTCCTGTTTTCTGTACATGTGAGTAATAAGTGTAACCTTAAAGGCAAAATCTTATGAACTATTTCTTGATGGAACATGCCAGAGCAGCATAGGCATTTTATGTAGCTAAAATTATTTCTGAGTCATTTTTGCTAGCATGTTTTCTTTGTGGTCTTCTCAAGTCAGTATTTATGGTAGTCCAGTTCCACTGTGGAAGTAAAAATAGCAATACGGGTTTGGTACAGACAGTCTCATTGAACTAGATCAGGTTATTTTAAGGTACATCTTCTAACTTAAACTCTCCAGTCAGGTCCGAATCTCTTCAGTCAGATTCTAAATGTTAAGTTCAGCTTTTTCAAATCATCATCATGGTTGCGTTGAGCGCTAATGAAGAGCGTGCCTGTGGCTCTTGGATGTTACTCGGGTAGCATTTGAGTTTTTCACAGCCTTTAAAGCTTTACTCATTTCAACCATTGAAAGTACCTGTGAGGTAGAGCAGCGCTGTTTCTCTCTTTTACGGACTGGAGGCAAATGGCTCCGGGTAGGTCCCTTGTATGCGTTACGGTTACAGGCAAGGGGCTGGCTAAGGAGTGGCGTTTTCTCAGGATGCTCAAGCTGTGGCTTGCTGCAAATCCCATCTGCCCTCTCTGCGTGCAGCGTTAGAGGCCCTTCCTGGAACAAGCTCCTCGGGTGATTTATCTGCATGAGGTTGCCGGAGCAGGGTCCCTGGAAAGGCAGATGGGACAAATGATGGCAGACTCGGACTAGTTGCGTTTGGCAGAAAACAGATCGATGGAGTATGGTAGTCACGCTATGGGTCAGAATTTCTATTTAAATGGCATTCCTTGTGGATTTCCTTGCCCAGTCTAGTATAAATATCAGTGGTACCGTGCAGCTGTTGGGTTTTCAGAATTGCTAGGTGTGCACTAGAGGCTGCAAAAGGTGTGTTTGTACAAATCACGAAACAAATAAAGGTATTCGCTTTTGTCTGCATGCTTCGGCCTGCCAGTAATACTTTTTTGGCAGGCTATATAAATAAAGGTCTGATTTTGCTTTGTCAGTTGATACTGGGGTGAATTAAGTTAAGACTTGAAAGCCTTAACAATATCCCAGGCAATACAAATTAATCATGAAGTAAGAATGATAAAATTTGTCATCTGCTTGAGAAAGGAAGATGTAATATAACCCAAACCTCCTATTTACTTCCCCTCTGACCCCATTTCTTTTTTTGTCTCTCTCAGAAAACACAAAAAGACATCTCTGGACCCTGTGAGAGCATTAGGAAACTTTAAAAAAAATAATCACATGGCATAACTACTCACTATGGTCAACATGTTTTAACTATATGAAATTGCAAACTGCTCACACTTTATTATACTGAGTAAAGATCTTCTGCTCCTTTCTTTGAAGATGAAACTTGTCTTGGACTTCACTGGCCATGGAATCAGACTTACTGCAGATCCATGTTGTAGATTAGGTCATTTGCTTATATTTCAGTTACGGTGTTTTTTCCAGTTTCTCTTCTACTGCTGTTCTGTTAAAGCAGTGCAGCTGGCTGGAGGGCTGTAGGCATTGAAAGGGCTGGGGCATTAAAAATAGAAGCTTTGGGTCCTTTTTCATAGTCAAACAAATTTTTATATCCCAAGTGCCGTATTTTATGTTGCCCAAGGAAAAGGATATTGTTTGCTGCACTTTAAAATAACACAAAAGCCATTCCAACTCTCCTTGAAGCCAGAGGCAAAATTCCACTTGCTTTCAATGGGAATTTGCAAAAGACCCATGATGCAATTTCTGTCAGAGTAGAAGAAAGCTGTGAGTCCATAGTACCATGCAAATGCAAAATGCATACATTCCCTTTTGGTTTTGATGTAACTAATTCTTTGATGATTTTCTTCAGAGAATATGGAAGTGGTTGGTAACAGAAAATAGCTGCAACAAGGATTGCTGAGACACCCCTGTTCCTCCAGACGGTTGAAGGGATGGCCTGTAAAACAGGAATTTGCTGTCTGTAGAAAACCAGCCTGATGGCTGCATAGGACATTGCAGTCAGGACTCGCTGTTAAATATACCCACATCAGATAAAGATGATACCCACATAAAGATACCCACATCAGCAGCATGGCAGGAAAAAGGAATTTCTCATGTTCTCTCCACATGAGCTCGTACTTAAAATTCTCCAGAACAATGAGACTTCTCTGCAGCTGTGAAGAGCCCTAGGGCCTTGTCAGGCATTCTTGCTCTTCTCAGCTTATTCTGTTGCACCTTGATAGAGATAAGACTAATTATTAGATCCTCAGCTTTAGAATCCCTGCAGTTGGTGCACAGAGTCTTCTTTATCTATCCTGTTCCACTCTAGCCTCACAGCTTACTTCAGTGAGATTATATACTTGCTGCTAATGGCAGAATTTGGCTACGAGGAACGGACATGGTTTTGAACTCCATGGGATGTTACTGATGTGTAAATCTTCTGATCTCTTCCAGATAGTGGACACTCCATCACCTTTGACAATATACTTTGCCTTAAGATTGGAAAATAGTTAGTGATTTTGGTTGGTCAGCTTCAGGAATCTTCAAAGGGACCCAAATCTTCAGAAATTGCTCTTAGGGAAGATTGCATCTTCTAAAATCACATTGCCCCAAGTTTTCAAAATTTCAGCTTGCATCAATATTCATGAAAGATCCAAGCTCAGCGATATTTGATGAAAGAATACCTTTATGGAAAGTACTTTACATGCACAGTAGATGCATTTTAGAACCCATTTGAAATACATGTGTAGATTCTGATATTACTAAAAAGGCAAAACTTAGCAAACGGAAGCGTTTGAAACTGGGAACTAACATGTCAGTCTTCTGCTGCTGGAACTGGATTTGAATTAGACCTGTATGCTGCTGTGTGGCCTTTGACCACATAACACATCACTCCACCATGTGCTGTAATCAGTATCTAATGATAAGTAAAGAACTGAAGAATCAGGGGGTAGTGGAAACTTGGACTTGTGACTGTTAGAGGCCCACGATGGTGTCTGGTTGGTAGAGCTGCTTATCTGTGATGACCACTAACTTCCATCCAGCTGTTTTTTGAAGGTAGAAGAAACTAAGTCTTGTATACAACTATTAACTTAGAATATGTATTTTTAAACATGCAGTCGCTTGCAGTAGACAGGAGAGTAAGGAGTGTTAAAACTCAGATCATACCGATGGTTATTTTTTAAGATAAACGTGAAGCTTAAATTGAGACAGCGTGTTGGCAATAACAGCTGATGTAGATGAATGGACACAGGCAGTCTAGAAGTGGTTATGGTACACGTGCGACGACCGGACTCTCAGTCCAGGCAACATCCAGTGAGAGAGTGGTTCAGTCCTGCACCAAGTATGTCTACTGTGTACTCTGTACCACCAGCTAACAGGATTTGGAAGAGGCAGTGAGGAGAAGAATGCCTTTTATTTGATCTTCGAAATTTTGAGTTTAGGTTTTTGAAAGATGAGGGGAGTCAAGAAAAATACAGAACAAGAACTGAGGTGTACTTTGGACATTCTGTAACATTTTCATTCTCATCTAGATCTATGTGAAGTTGCAGTATTTGTGTGTGTGTGTTAATTTATCTCCTTGTTAATGTCAGTGAACTGGCTCTTTCTCAAAAATAGAACAAGCATTTTCCTACTGGTCTGGGAGAAAAGGCTTTTCTGGTGTTTATTCTGATGAATTCAAAGATATTTCGCAGAGATTTTTACCCATGCAGCGACCAAATTTTCTGCTTGTATGAACTGGCACAGCATCACTCATCACAATGCAAGCTTATGCCAGTTTATGTGGTAGATGATTTGGCCTCGCTGTACAACAAATGGTTTGTTTCTCATTCTCCCAGTTCCCAAGTAACCCAATAGAGGGAAAGTTTTCATTAGGTTTTGAGTGTAGTTTTGCTCTAAAGTGTATACTCTGTGTGAGTGGTCCCAAGCCAGCAAGGTGGGACTTAGGTGTATATCTTAAGGGAGATACTGTACTTGAGTTAATATGTTTTCTGGGTCAACTGAAGAAGGGAAGAATGTGATTCTGTGATTAAATCCACCGAAGGGTCAATCCCTGCCGATAGTCGTGAGCGCAGCTCAGTTCAAAAAGTTCAAAACCACTGCTTAAAGGAAATGTGCAAATATTTTCCATCCTTTCCTATGAAATGACATTGTTTACTGTTTCTTGTTTATCTGCTCTGCATGATATGTCACATTTATCAGTAAAACAGACTAGTAGGGGGTAACAGTACTTAAATGTTTATTTTATGATGTTTTGGCTTTTGCTGTGTTTATTCTGCATTTTCTGACAAAAATCATACTCAGGTAGCTTTTTCTTCTGCTGTTACAGTTTATCTGTCCCAGGCTGCCCCTAAAAAGATGAAGTAGTAATCCAGCAAAATGAACTCAAGACACACAAAGAGGAGACATTCGAGACTAATCTGCAAGGAGTTCAGGTATTTGCGCTTTTGTTATGTATACCAGTAATTGGTGCAGGGTGTGGGGTACTCTGCAGTTTATGCACTTGAAGAAGAATGTTCTTGTTAACTCACGCAAGGTGGTGATAAAACAACATAAAATAAATGAAAAAGTCACAAGAAGGATTAAAGCTGTGTGGTCAGAATGCCACCACGCAACTTCAAGACGAAGCCAAGGTTGAAAAAGTAGCGTGTCCGAGTTGCAGCTCAAAGTTCAACACATATTGATGCTTCTGGATGTTCCATCTCATCTGTTGGCTGAGTCCGATTTTTCTTTCTATTACTACCCAGAGAACTGATGGCCATCTGAGGAACGGTGGAGAAAGCAGATTCTTTTCTGATGTTCGCTGGAGCAAAATGAACGGGCTCTCCTCTACTGATGGGCTAAGGCACAATAAAACTCCCAGTGACCTCAGGAATGAGATCCTGGGAGCTGCGTAAGCCCTGGGTGAGGCCTGCAGTGAGGGTGAAATTCGTTTTGGTTCCCAAAGATGACAGAAGGTCCTGTGTACCTCTTGATAGGCCTCAAGCATTTTAGTGAGATTTAAGTAGTGTATGTGTTGTGTGTACAGTTGAATGGAAATAAGACATTTGCAGTTCTTCCCAGTGCAGAAATAGGACTTTGTAGTTGGAAGGGTAATCTAGAGAAAGGTTGTAAATTTCTAGATTGTAGAAAAATAGATTTTTGTTTTACGAGCACATACAGGGAAAAGTAGCATAGGTCTGTTCAGTCTATGGTATGTGTCTCTGAAGCAAGGAGAACAATTGTGTGATTACTTTTCAGAGCTCCTTGTGAGCAGGTGATGACACACGTGCTATAGATGAGCAAACTGATAACTGAATAGCAGAAAGTAATTATGTACATTTTTTTATTATGATAATAGTATAGAGGTATCGACTGTACACAGCTAGGTCCCTTTATAGCTGATTAATTCAGTGAAGCAAATGGGATTGCTAACAGGCGTAAAGGTAAGAGTTGTGTTTGCAGAGTGCATCAATACAAAGTGGATTCAGAGAAAACATTTTACTTGTATAGTCATTACAATCTTATATTATCTCATTACAATAATTAAATTGTTACAATTAACATTGCAAACTATTGTTCATAATTAAATATTTTAAACAAAACCACAAAAGCAGAGGTACCTCCCAAGGGCATATATTTAACGGCTATGTCACTAATATGTGAAGAATCAGTCTTCTTAAATGTTATACCATATGTGACTGTCTGAAAAGCAAATATGAGTAAACAGCAAAGTCACTCAATATTTTTTTTAATTCCTGAACTACACACTGTATCAGCTTCCAGATATTTATTCAAGTTTGTATTTTATTATGTGTGCATTCCCGTGGTTTTGGCAGTGTGTTCGTAGACAGCATTGATGTACTTTTTCGGATTTTGCTACCAAACTTCTTTGACTTTGTTCAGTTTGCTTCATCTGCATGAGCCTCACATAACTCATACACAAAATTGGAATTAAATCCCAGAGCAGCAGGTTTTTCTACACGTAATACAGATGTAACACATGGGACCAGTGAATGTTGGTGTAGCATTAGTAGTACTTTTCATTTCACTATTTTGTCTTCACTGGCTTTTTTTTTTTTGTAACATTGATCCTCCAATGCAAGTAGTTCCTAGCAGCAGCATCACAAAATGCAAGTCAGTGGTGGAAACTGTTGGTTTTCTTCCAAGTGTTTTTGAACCTTGAGTCACACCACTGGCCTTCAGAAACATCCTCAGTCTCTCTTTGGAGCTGCGGTTTTTGCTGTAGGAACAGGAAACTGCTGTCAGAATCTCCTAATGTAGATTTAGGAAAAGTTTCTCTTCAACTTTGAAGAGTGATACTATTTTCCTATAAGAAGATTAATTGCATCTAAAGCATGTTAATTTTAAGCCTTTTGAAAATAAGTACGCTCAAGATTAAAAAGTGTTTAACTACCCAGTTATGCGGCTTCTTCAGAAGAGTTAACACTCTTAAGACAGGAGAAATGAGCCTTATACAAATTTTATTGACAATAGATAGGAAGAATAGTGCCTGAGAACATTCTGTAACCTGAAATTAAGCACTAATTATGTACCTGAAGGTGGTGGTCAAATCAAACATCCAGTATTTTAGATATGAGTTACTGACCTTACTTATGTTCTAAAAACTCACAGTTATGGGGAAATAGGCTTAACTTCGAATTTCAGGTTGTGATCATTCCAATACTTCTAATTCCCTCAAAATAAGAAAAATCTAAAAGTCAAATTTTCCTCTTAGAAATTTCAAACTATATATAATTTGAATAACTATGAGTAACAAGCTACTTTAGAAAGGAAGATTTTTTTTCCTCCTTTAGGGAAAAAATTACACTTAATACTTATTGCAAACCTTTCATATTTTTAACACTAGCCCAATACACTATTTTCTAAATAAATTACAATTCTAATATAACAAAGCTACTTACAAGTGTTGCTATATTCGAGATATGCAGATTTTAATTCATTTTGGTTTTCACAGAAGCAGTACTTCTATTTCACAAATTTTCTGTAATTTTGGGACCTGAAAAACTTGAAATCAGTGTATTTATCACAGTCAGTATTTCTAGAAGATGATGGCATTTTAAAAGGAACTTTTCCTAATTGGAAAACTCCACAAAACTCTAAGAACCCTAGTCCTTCTCAGTCCAAACCACTGTGCATTGAGTATAGGAAGAATTAGAATCAAAATACTAATAGAGGATATGATACAGGATTATTCCACTTAATTGTGTTAATCACTTCTTTCATTCCTGTTTGCTGCATCTTGTAACCAAGGCGATGGTTTCAGAAAGTGCAGGAGTATCGGTTACTTTTTTTGGACATTGATTCTGCATTGAGTGGTGACAGTGATGTCTGGGTGCTGTTAAGCTGATGGTGACGTTCGGATGCCTGTGTTTCAAAATGACAGCTTTGCACCTATTATGCAGCCCAGGCGTGAGCAGCTCCTACTGCAAAATGAAGACTAGGTAGCAGTGGTTAGTTGGCTGTCAGCTGTAAAATCTAAATGCAATGAAGACATTGGGGAGGAAGAAAATAAAAAATTAAGACATAATGGTGATTTAGTTGACAGCCTTCATGTTGGAGGTTCCTGAACTTGTGATCTAAAAGCGTGGTTTCCTTCATAATGTTAAAGAAAAAAAGAATTTTATTTTTTTTTCCTTTTTCCTTTATTCTTTTTTTTTTTTTTTTTTTTTTCTGGAGGCAGGGCACTCATTGGACTAAGTAGTATATATTGAACGCTAATGTGGGGAGGGAAGAGGTTTTCAGATGTGAATTAAGCTTAAGTTACAATGACTCATAACTGACAACAAAACACCCAAGAAGAGACATGAGACAGGATGAGATGAAATGAGACAAGCCATGAAAGAAGGGGCAGATTTATGAGTTATCGGCCTACAGATGGAATGTGAAGATATATGAGTGGAGAATGAGATCATCACGGAAAAGTATGCTAGGGGAAAAGGAGGGGGTTCACAGGACAGATCCCAGTAGCCTCTTGCGGGTAGTGGGAGGATTGATTTAAGATGCAGGAAAATTAGTAATAAAAATCATGCAAAGATGGCTTAGATTCTGAACCTCAGAGGGGTTTGATTTTCCTCTCACTACACTTCAAAAAACAAAGAAACGATAATTAGGATGACCCTGTGTCTCCAACAGTATGTGTGGAGACCGTGCACCTTGATGGTAATCCCACCTAGCTAAAATCCCATAAACACACTTTCAATTTTGGTAATGCAAGGCAATTTTCAGCATTTTAAGGAAACTGCTGCATTGCTTAGAATAAAGACAGGAGGCAGAATTCTTGCCTTCAATCTAAACAATGCAGTAGTTTTCTTAAGACGTTAAAATTTGCCTTTCATTCCTGAAACTGAAAGCATACTTCCAAGTAACTATGTCCTTTGTGCTACACTGCAGCCAAAGCGTTTCTTATGGGTTATAAGTGGTGGAATTGATTGCCAAGTCTATTTGAATGAAATTTCAGTTGGCACAATTATAATCCATTTCAAAATTCAGCATCTTAAAATTTCTACCTAAAAGACAAACATAAATACTTGGCTGCTCACAAAGTATTAAATGGCACATAAAGATCTGTGAAGTTTCTATGTTACTTTAGTCGCATCCCCCTCCCCTTTTCTAATTTTGTTCTCATATCCTGTAAAGAGTGATTAGGAGGATCTGTTCAGAGCAGTGCACAGAAGTCTGTTATTTAGCTGAAGCTGCAGAATCAGTTGGCAGTCTCATGAGAAAAACTTTTCTGGTGGAATTTCATCTTACATCTGATTCTGATAGGACTAGATAGGAATTGGGAAGAGGCAAAAGAGTGTTTCTCACAGATTCAATCATTTTTGCTCCGTGTCGTAGCTAACAGTACTAGGGGACGTCTGTGCTGCTGGTCAGATTGAATTAAATTTCATTAAACTTGGTAACTGATGGATAGAACTTGAGGTAAGCAATAAAGCAGTTTTGATTCTGTTGAATGTCATTAACTTTTTGTTTGAAATTTAATTTTGAATATAAATGTGAACTACATTAAATATTCATGAAACCTCTATTATTCTAAAACTGTGTCTGGAGCTATTTAGTTTTGGGTGGAACTGAAAAAAATAATAGGGTTTTTTTTTCCTTAAAGCAGGAAAATTAAAAAATACTGAAACAGTTTTGCTGAATTTGAGCTAGTAGGCTGAAACAGGATTTGGTTAAGCCTCAGTCTGTAATATTTTACATTTTGATTAACTATCGCTGATTCACTTAACAGCAGTGTGCAAGAAGTAGGAGTTCCCTTTAGGAAGGGCTGGAACATCTGAGCCTAAGAATGAGCATGTGAGCTTAGTCCCAGGACTCATCCAGCAGAGAGAGGGTGGATTGTTCAGCCGCTGGGACTGTCACCTGTCCTCAGCACTGGCCAAAACCAAATGCCTAAAGAAGTCTGTAAGAACAAGGAAATTGTGTATCATGTTTTGACCAAGTAACCCCTTGGTGTTACTTCTACATCCCAGAGATGTACACAGCCAAGCATAGTTTCTTTCTATTTAATTTAATAATCCTCAGTGGATTTCTATTCTGTAAACTTGTGCCATCTCCCTCTGAGACCAGTGAACTCCGAGCATCCACGTTACTCTGTAGCAAGGAGTTCCACAGGTTAACACGTGTTAGGAAGAGGCACTTCCTTATTGTTTGTTTTGAAACTACTTCCTGCTAGTTCAAAATGGAAAGATGCTTTATGGAATCTGATGGCAAAACTAGAAAAGGATTACTGAGGTTATATTTTTGAAAAGTGATTCATTTTTAGAAGTTAGAATGGTGTGCTAGATAGAACACAGTTAAGTAATCCTGGACAGCGTAGCCCTGTCAGTGAGATACCTACTAACCTAAAAGGTCTGTAGATCAAGAGAAATTATGTCTTAGCAGCCATATCAATTATAAGTATGGCCATATTTTGTAACAGCAGAAAAACTTACGATAGGTTCCAGTTAAGGGAAGTGTTTAAGCGTATGTTTAACTCCAGTGCCGTGTTTCAGACTAAATATATGCTAGGGTACTTTACTGGGTCTGGCTGTTATTCTTGAGGTACCTCTATATTTCTAAAATTTAATGCTTCTGGAACACGTTTTGTTTGGGTTTTTAAAAATATTTGTTTGATAAACACCATACGCTTTTGACTTTGCTGTCGTTTGATGTGTGTTGGATATCCTTCATTTTGTGTAGAGCGCTGATCCTAATTGGGATCTCATTGAGATCAACGTGTTCAGCGATTTTCAGCCTTCCAGTGCTAATGGTAGAGAGAAGTGGGAAGAGCAGAGGAAGGGTGCATGAGGAACTCTGCCATTTAAAGAAGACAGGAAGAAGAGAAATCATCAGTCTGTTACATACTGAGGCACAAGATCCCATTAGAATGGGCTATTAAATGCTTAAATACTACTTAAATAGACAAAGGACAGCAGAAAGACTTTGAGAGTTAAATTGTCAAATTTTCCACCTTCTAAGAGTTTGATGGTACTTTTTTTTTCCTGATAGAACAAGTGTTTTATAAACACACCTGTGGTTAATGAATTAGGACATTGCCAGAAGTCACAAGGTGTGCTTAAGGTTAGACTGTTCTTAGACTCTTCTGTTCATAACAGAGAACATGTATAAGGTTCTACAGGTCCCGTGGAGCCCCTGCCCATCACCGAACCCTCACGTTATGAGATGAAAAGAGTGAGCAGATTTATCTATCCTTCAGAATGGGCATAGCGCAGAGTTGGAAATGAGCAAGTTGTAACTGCCTGAGCTGCTCTTTGCCCTCAGACACGGTCGCTCTTTTGTAGCATCTTCTGTTAAGTAAAAAGCAGAGCTTTTTGCTGTGTTTGTAAAACACATTAAGAGCTTCAGATGGAAAGCAACAGAAAGAGCAAAGTATTAAAATTACTATTTACTTACCAAGTTTTGCAGACTGATAAGATTATTCCTGCAAAACCAAACGACCAGCCGAACAAACATACGAAATCATGATATTGACAGACTGATTTTAACTAAATTACCATAAAGTCTTGCTGCCTGTGGGAGTTTTTCCGTACTGGGTTTCATTTTGAGAAGGTTTATTAATGCAAACAGACTTTGCATGTTTTAGTCCACTGAAATTGGGCTGTCTTAAATGTAAAATCTTCTTTTTGGCAAATTATTATAGTAAATATAATGTATGACGTTATATTACATGAGTGGTATTCTTAAATGAGTCTTATAATAGAGTTACAGGTTAAAATTCAAGACAAGCTGTGTATAGTACAGTACTTGACCATGTAGATCCTGAATTCCTTTTAGGCAAAGATAGAACTCGGGAGAAGACAAATACCTTTTGTTTTGTTTTGTTTTCATATGACATACTCGGGCACTGAAAGATTAGGGCCAGAATGTCAAAAATCGTGAAGTCCTATTTAGACAGCAGAACAAAAGGCTGAACTTCCAAAAATGCTGACCTCTATTGGCCCTGAGCTATTCCAAATATCTGATCAGAAGAGTTGAAGCAGGAACTAGTCGATGCTGAGCTTGCTTGAAAATCTGACATCAGTGGTGGGCTTTTAGCACTGGAAAATAGAGAAGCCGGTTTTGAAATCTCTTTCGGTGCAGGAAATAAACCTGGATGCTTAAGCTTAATCCAGTGTTTTGAACAAAACAAGTTTCTGGGTTTTGGTAAGTTTTTTTAAGAGGCAGACAGTAAAGGGGAAAGAAACAGAAAGAATAAAAGGCCATCCTAACAATGGAGAGGCATAAAGACAACAGGAGAGAAGGTGTAAGAAAATGCCATGAACAATACGTTGCTGGCAGTGAAAGATGGAACCCATCAAAAGAAATGTCAAGAGTAGCTTGAGATGCCAGAAGTAGTAAAAAATGGGATTATTTCCATCATGTGTTCCTGTTGAGCAGAAATCAGAAGGAAACGGTGAGGATCGGTACATTCGGAAAATGGTACTGCCCATCAAGACATCATAAAAGGACACCATAAAGCCCACCTTTATGAGATTGGTGTTGGCTGGCAATGACCACCTTCGTTGCATTAGGAAGATCGCTAATAGCTGTATTTTTCAGGTAAGGCAGGAAATCAGGTTATTTCTAAATTGAATTGGCTGAATACTGTTTATAAACAAAATAAATGCAGCCTAAGCAAAAAATCTCAAAGATAAACTTCTAAAATCAGTGACTTTATGCATCTTCCAGAGGGCGTATATGTCTCGTGTATACTCGGGGTTCATACCCATACAATAGCAGTATCCTAACACAGAATACTTTAGTAATTCTGTCTGTTCATTTTCTTTCTTGAAGCCGTTTGCTGCATTTCAGACAGGTTAAAATGGAGTGTTTTCCTGACTCTTGGGACTGACATTCAGCTTTCCTATTATGTCTTATTAAAGGCTCTGTCAAGTTTGAAAATCAGTAATGTTAAAATAAAAACAGTGTCTAGAGAGAGAGGCACAATATGCTTTAGTTTTCCAGGATGTTAATAAGTGAAGAGTGGGAGGGAAGGCAGGGCTCACTACAGGACTGAAGGCTACCTTAGTCTCTTCTTTAACTGGAAAGAAGGAAAAGGTGTTTATTTTTTAGAGAACAGCATGTATATGTATGTACTCAAAATACTGATTGATTTGCTGATATTATTGACAGACATGGCATGCATTTCAAGTCCTTGAACAACAATTTGCAGTAATTCTGTTTTCCTTTGTGGAGATAATTAAGCCACACAGCAGCTGTCTGGCAAACATTAGCGCTCTACTACCTGGTCCCAGGAGAGCGGAAGCAAGGCAGGAGTGATTTGACCAAGCGACTGCAGTTACTAGATGGCAGAACTGGGGTGAGAATCAAATCTTACCAACCTCTTTATCATAAAGGGATGCATGTTAAGGCTGAGAGGGGTGGACTCATAGTGGTTATACTTAAAACAACTCCTACAGTGTGCTATGCAAATGCAGAAGAGAAAGTAATTTTATGTGTAGAGAAAAAAAGATAAAGCTGTGCTAAACACTCTACAAACACAGAATAAGAGGAATCCTCATCTCGGCACTGCTCAGTTTAACTATCTAAAGGAGGTGGAAGTCTCCTGTAAATTCCTTTTAAACCATAAACCAAGGTAATCTCTGTCGCAGCTGAGAAAGATTTAAGCACGTATCTTGATTTTCCTCTTGAATCAAGACCATATATTAAAGAGGACACCTTTCAGTTATAGGTGTACTTTAATACCATTCCTCAAAACGTGACGTACATTGAGTTATTTCACAGAATCACAGAATCATTTAGATTAGAAATACAAGCTTCCAAAAACCTCATATGGTTTGTACAATATCCTCCTTCTCTATAAATAAATAATATATGACCTTTGTACTCTACAAGCCTAGTAAAGACCCTGGCAGGACATCACACAACCTCTTAATATAACTTCCCAGCTATTTGTGGAACTCTGCCTCCGTGTCACTGAGAAACAGAGTTGGAGGTGACAGTTCAGATTTTGCATCCTCCTTCCGGAGGCCATTTCAATCATGCAGCCAGTTATGTCTCTTACTGTGCATTTATAGCTTAAGGAATCATTTGCAGTTGAAAATAGTCCTGGGCACAGCAAAGATGGACATTGCATGCACGCAAAGGTACAGCTCTGTTATGCTTTAAGGTACTGAAATTAAATTTATGTTTACTGGGTTTCTGTTTCAGTGAAAATGATAAAAATAATAAATGTGATTATGTAGAGTACAGTAAAGATGCAATTTAGAATGTTAAAATATTTATGTGAATTCTCAAATACCATCCTAAGTAGGTGTTATGTTAAAATTGCATATTAAAACAAAATATGCATTTCCCTTCCCTACTTAATGTCGGTTACTTCGAGTACTGAAAATATTTTTCAGTTATTTTTCAGTTTGCTGATTTTTCTTTGCTTAGGTAAATAAACTTACAAGTTTAATGAATTTAAACTTACAACCTTCAATACCTAAACTTCTTTCTGCTTTGATAATTAAAATGAAAAAAACTAAAATAAAACTGTGTAAAATGCAGGCATGCCGTTTTCACATAGCCGTATTGTTTTCAGATGTTCATCCATGTTGCATTGCCCTGGATTGAACGTATTAATATTGGAAGGAAATATGCATCCAACGATAGGAAGGCTTTCTCAAGTCTTTTTGTTGGGTGTCAGGGCTCAGCAAGCTGTTCAGCCTGGGAGTACGAAGTGAGCAAACCTGAGCATCCTGTCGCACGTGCCAGTGGATTAGCTTTTGTGTAAAGGAGTGGTTTTCAGACTTTTGAAGTTTGTGACTGCCAAACAGATTTGAAAAGAAGAGTGTATATGTAGACCCTCTTTAAGTCTTTAGAAAGATTGAGTTTCTGTCCAGCATGTATGAACTTGCTCTCTGAGCCACCTGCCATAGAGTTCATTTCTGTGTCCTCCTCGGGCCACCCAGCACAGGCTGCGAGCTGCAGATCTCCCGCCACCCAGCTTTTTACGCAGAGTTCTGATAATCCGCAGCCTTTGAGAGAAACGGCGGGAAAGAGGATGCGGTTTTCTAGGCTCGCACATACAGACCAGCATGTAGGCCACCACGGTGGGCTTTCCTTGGTGATGGAAGTGGAAACTGGATTTGGGTGACAGATGCACTTAACTGCAAGGATGCTTGTTTTTCTGTTAACTAGAGTTCAGTGGTTTTTTGGTGGCTGGTCAGCGTAGGTTTCTCTGGGTTACAGAGAACCACTCACGTGCATAAGTTTAGTCAGATGCCCAACCTTCACGGGTCATCCCCGTAATGTGTCACTGGTGAAAAGTACAAAGGGCGTTGAATTTGTCACATGCGTTCTACTTTTTCAGGGCAGGAGTACAATTTAGAAGTAGAGATGAGAATACAGTTTCCATTTGCACTGTGCTACTCCAGTGACGCTGAAATAATATTAGTTATTTAGAGCACATGTGGTAAAGCGACCGCTTTAATTCAGTGTAGGACTCTGGAAAATGCAACAATATTTCAGGTGAAAGCAGCTAGTAAAAAGCAAAGATGGTGATCTTGTAAACTGGGTATTCCTGGATTTTAGACAGAATTTGTGTATTTTAAGGTTATACCTGCATTAGCGGTACATCATTTAGTTTATACACTTCATCTACATCTTTGGAGCTACATACGGGTTTGTTACTCTCTAAGTGTCTAATTTGAGGATATTTTTATCAACGATTAGACAAAGAAAACTGAAATTAAAGACTTAGTCTTAGACTTCGCAGTCTTCCATTGTTTTGCTGTTGAATTAATTAATGCTCAGTGCAAAACTGCAACTGAAAACTTAGTTGCCACTGAAAGGGAAACTCAAATATGTTTTATGGATAGTTCATTTTTCTAGCTTTCCTTGTGGTTACACAAACACTGTATTTCGGTGAGAATAAGACGAAGTTCTATGGGCAAGTCTCCGAACCAGGACAGACTCGGTGTAGTCACCAGTCTTTGTGCAAATTTGCTTCTCTTGACTTTCCTCCTTCCCTGCTGCTGGAGCTAAAAATGGTTTGCAGCGTTTTGGAGTCCCAGAGCTTGTGGCCCCAGTTACGTGGGTATGTTCTGTGAGAACTAATAGTGCCGCTGGAATTCAGAGTTGATAAACGCTACTATTATTTTACAATTATATCTTAAATGTTACCTGCATTACCCTCTCAGGACAACACACTGCACTTCCAGGGAAGAAACACATAACATGACATGAAGAAAATGAGAACATATTTAAATAGAATGTCTCCAGGATAGTCTAGGGAGAGATTAAACTGGAATTCAGCTGAAGTCTTTTGTAGGTATGTGCACTAGTGAAGAATTAATGGAATGGCAGAGCTAAAGGGATATGCTTAGCTTGCCGGTTTTGCCCCAGCTGGTAAAATTTCATATATAATTTCTAATACAGTGTCGTTTGAATGTTGTGCCATGTTTTGGTTTGCTTTTAGTTTCTTTGAGAAAATAATTCCAAGGCTTCTTTTCTTTTCCTGCTGTTGTTGGACAAGGTTTCTTTCAGCAAAATCTAACTGATTGACTTATGATAGGAAAAAGTGCTGTGAAATACAGTATATAAATAAACAAAACCACAAAGGCTTTTTATGTGTTTGTTCCCCGCTAACTTCTTTCTGTGATGATAATCTCAGTGATTATTTATAACTGTATGAAAACAGTGTCTATCTGCACGAATACCGAGAAGACACACCTGATTTAGTTGTGCATATGAAGAAAGGGAACTACATAAAATATTTTTCATTCCTCTTGTTAATTCTTGTTTGAAATCCATTGAGCATTGTTATTCTTTTGCTGGTAATGCACAGACAAAAGAGCAGACTGTCACCGAAGACAATTCCTTAATTCACGTTTCAGAGGATAAAAACATAGAACATATTACTTTATGGATATGTATGTGCATAGATAAATGTATGTAAGTTATAATAGATAGCGGTATAGTAAAGCTCTGGATCAAGTAAAGCGGAAAGAAATCGCTAGTGGCATTGCAATATATAGATGGTGGTTACGGTTAGAGAAAACCTGTTTAATCTCTGAAATTAGCACTTGCTGTTTGTAGGCATGCAAAATACGGTGTAAGCGCTGCCACCGCATTTTCTAGGGGAGGCAAGATGTTGTGGCACTTAATGTGCTGTAGGACACATATGGCATGTGAAGGAGATAACCAGAACAGAGCTGGCTTTGAGAGCTTGGAGCAAAGGCAAGGCATTTTATGTGCAAAGGATCGGGCTCAGATTGGATTCTCAGTACTGGCCGCATAAAATTTTAATTTGCTTATAGAAGCAGAGCAGTTTGAAGTGATAGGTTTGATGGTAGAAGCTGAGTATTGGTTTTCTTTTTGATTGATTATTTATAATTTAGAAAGTTGTTATTATTTGTTTTATTTTATATTATATTTTTTAAATATTATTTTAAATAATTGAGTAATGTTTGCGGTGCAGATATACACAAATATGTATATATCCATTGTAGAAAAAAACCCATAAGAAAAGAAAACAGATGAGATTTTGATCTGTTCAATTTGATATTGTATGTGTACGAAGACAGTCTATTCTTGGGAGCCTAATTTGTACTGATGATCATAAAAATAATTTTGGGGAGGGAAAGAATGTATCTGAAGCACTTTCTGGAAAATGTCATTAGCAAGACTAAATACTACTCCTCCCTTGAAAATGAAATCACAGTAAAGCACCCTGCGGAGAGTTTTGCTCTTTGTAGCCAAAGCGTAACTGTGCACAGGCAACTGTCAGAGTCCAGGCGAGGAATATACTAATCTCTCTCTGCATGGGGGCAAGCCTCGTTAGGCACATGCACATCTTTGTGCGATTCTTTAATTCACGTGTGCGTTTTCAGTGCAGCGCTTTGGGGAATAACAAATGTCGGGCCTATTCAGTACCTGTGGCAGCAGGTGCTTAATGAAAACCATATCGTAAATTTTACCTTGGAACTCAGTTTCTTGGTTTACTCCCTTTGACTTGAAGGACACAATCAGGCTAATTGTGAACGGCTTTAATATATTTTAATCTGTAACAGATTTTTTTTTTCTGATGAATAATTATTACAGCAGCTGGTTTTTGGAGTATTTTATTAATACTACTTTATTTCTTTAGAAATGCAGAAATCCGAGAAACAGAAAAATGAGAGAAGTTATATTTTGTTGCTGTAGTGTTATTTAAAACTTTTCCTTCAAGATAGCAAGCCGCATCAAACTCCTTTCTAATGAGCCATGCTTTGGGAAAGGTGAAAGAATACATGAATAATACAGCAACTACAGCTAGCTGATGATATGTTAAAAAGCTGCACTTCCTTACCAAAATGCTAGGCACATCATTGCTTGGAATTAGTAAGTTGTGAAGTTTTAAATGCAGTCAAACACAAATTGGATTCCATCATGGGTGTGTTTTCCTTCTTAATTAAAAGATATTTGGCTAGTGACATTTACAGGCTCTTTCACTGTTGGATATGCTGCTGCTTGTGTCAGCAGTAGATTTTTGCACAGCTCTCACGCAGGAAGAATGAGGAAACATATTTCGGCGTAACATTCTGAAGAGGCATAAAGTGAGAGTTCAGCCACTGCAAAAGAATGGTTATCATGTCCTGGATAGAGCTTAATCTGTACAAAAGATGGTTAGAATTTTTCAGTGTAGATTTTGGCACGAGGCCTTCCTTAAAGTGAGGTTTGTGGAGGGTTTTTTCCTAACAAGTTTACAGACCCGAGGGTAACAGAAAAGACGTGATTATAATGAGCCCTACTTAATAAGCGTGGTCCTAGTTTCCTGAAGCTAAAACTACCTTCTCAACCACTTTCTAACAGAGGAAGATGGTGTATTTTTGCTTTTGGTACCGGAATGCTTGGAGTAATTGCAAACATAGTAAACATTATTATCTCCATGACTAGATTTTGCAGCTCAGTGGTGTAACTGAACAGTAACTGAAGAGCAGGAACAGCTCGGTACAACCTTTGAACAGTCCTGAGGGGCGGTTGGGGATTGTTCCTAGGAAACACAGCATAGTGTAAAAAGTAGATGATTTTTTCCCATCAGTTAGTTTCTCGCATTCAGTGCAACAGGATTTCTTTGCTTCGCATACTTTTGCTCGATCTTATAGCAACTGAGAAAACAGTCAACAATGAAAACCTGAAGGTGTAAGTTAAATTCATAGATTCATAGATTCATAGATTGGTCCAGGCCGGAAGGGACCTCCAAAGGTCATCTAGTCCGACCTCCCCGCAGTCAGCAGGGACACCCCCAACTAGACCAGGTTGCCCAGGGCCTCGTCGAGCTTCACCTTGAATATCTCAAGGGAAGGGGCCTCAACCACCTCCCTGGGCAACTTGTTCCAGTGCTCCACCACCCTCGTGGTAAAGAACTTTTTCCTAATATCCAATCTAAATCTCCCCTTCTCCAACTTAAAACCGTTGCCCCTCATCCTGTCACTGCAGGCCTTTGTAAACAGACCCTCCCCAGCCTTCCTGTAGGCCCCCCTCAGGTACTGGAAGGCCGCTATGTGGTCTCCCCAGAGCCTCCTCTTCTCCAGGTTGAACAACCCCAGCTCCCTCAGTCTGTCCTCACAGCAGAGGTGCTCCAGCCCCCTGATCATTTTGGTGGCCCTCCTCTGGACCCGCTCCATCAGGTCCATGTCCTTTCTATATTGAGGGCTCCAGACCTGCACACAGTACTCCAGGTGAGGTCTCACCAGAGCAGAGCAAAGTGGCAGAATCACCTCTCTGGATCTGCTGGCAGCACTTCTTTTGATGCAGCCCAGGATGGGATTGGCCTTCTGGGCTGCGAGAGCACATTGCCTGCTCATGTCCAGCTTCTCGTCCATCAGCACCCCCAAGTCCCTTTCCTCAGGGCTGCTTTCTAATACCTCATCCCCCAGTCTGTATTTATACTGAGGATTGTTTCTTCCCAGGTGCAGAATCCTGCACTTGCTTTTGTTGAACCTCATGAGGTTCATCTGGGCCCACCTCTCCAGCCTGTCCAGATCAAAAATTGTTGCAGAGATCATCAGAATACTGTATTCTTTCTATACAGTTTGATGTTGTCATGCAGTGATGGAGGTGCGTTGTTCCATTATCAACTCATATGGACTCTTTCTTGATTTTGATAAAAATAGTGATGATTATTAATGTATCGAGTCAAGGCCATGGAGCTTAATTAAATTGATACTTTGGGTTGCTGCATTGCATGCTCATGAGATTCAGCTACAAAAAGCTGAAGCTTTTTGCTTTTATTAAAGTATTCCAATCAGGGTGAAAGTGCATGAGCCATGCTGTTCATAAATACAAATGTGGCATTCTTTCATAAGGGAGAGTTTTTGAAATGGTCGCAATGAAAATCTGAGCCTTAGAAATAGCAAATTTTCCAGTTTGTTTAAGCAACGGTCATATTTTGAACAGCATGCCACTGAAAACAGACCTAATGAAAAAATTAAGTGAGCTTTAGACTTATAATAAATGTTATGGGTAAGAAGCTTTTGTAGATGAGACCTTATTTTACAATTGCTTTCACTTAGATCAAAATGTATGGAATCATTTGGTACTGGCTTCTGATGGGTTGGGATGTTGTCTTGGACAGTTCAGTGGGACTTTCAGATATGTCAGTACTGAAGTTTGGCAGCGCTTGCGTTCCTTGTAGCATGGAGAATAAAAGTAATTCTGAAACAAAATCCTTTTCTTTATTTCAGATTCACTGATAACATGCAAACCAGAGTCTTCTTACTGCTGTCTGTTCCAGATACGATGTCAAAGCAAACAGGGGAGACTTAGAAGTAATGTGACATTTGGTAAGTCACCTAATGTGCATTGAGAAAGTGATCTTCCACTTGAACAGATTTTTTTTTTTCTCCTCCTTTGTAGGTAAAGTATGCTTTTAAAAAACATTGCTAAAAGCACAGTAGACTGTTCACATTTTGGAAGGTGTTTATTCTTTCAGAAGGCTAGCAAATCAAAACCAGTAGCTACCTTCAACGTGTGCTTAGTTAGAACATCCTGACACAGCTTCAACTTCTGGAAAACTTTGCAGTCCCTCAGCATTATATCCTGGTTTTGGTTGAGAGTAACACAGTGCTCTTCCTATCTATGCAGCTTCCACATTCTTTCAGAATTAATTACTCCCATGTTTCAGTTAGAACATCTTTCTTGGTAAGCCTACATTCCCTCAGCATGTCAGAAGGAATATTCTCATATTCAAGCTCTATTGAGTAACATCATCTGCTTGCAGAGTTTCTCATTGCCTTCCGAAATATGTATTGATGAATTTAAATAAAACAAGTCCCAAAACACACACCTAATTCTTGTGTATTCACGATCTAAATATACTTTACAGGCTTTTAATCTTCTTCCTGAACTCTTAAGTTTGGTTTTTTAATGTGGTAACCATATGGCTTTAATACCATAAGTTCTGATATTTACTGATACTTTCATTCTAGCATGCATAGTTCTCTTATACCTCAAGGACTCTTTAGCTGTGCTAATATAGCTAACGATATTGCTTGACTTTATTAAAGCCTACTAATGTGTTTAAATGGGATTGAGAGGTCACAGAGTTTCCCTTCACAGTCAGTTCTGTATTTTTACATGCTCACATTAATGTGTATTACAGAATATCTATGCAGATGATTAAAAGAAAAAGCTCTGTAGCTTTTTTGTGTCACTGGAAAGTAGGGTCCAGGTATGTACCCTACTCGGGTCAGGCTGCATATGAACAAATAGCTGTCACCTAAAGATAAATTGCATATGCATTATACATCTACAAGACAATTTCTGAAGGGAAAAGTATATTATATTGTCATGGGCTCCTGTCCCATTTTTATTAATGTCCCAAATTTGGGAGTCCTAACTGAAACAAAAGTTACTTACTGTAATGCCTGGGCATGAAAGAGAGCGCTCCCTTCCTGATAACAAAATAACACTGGCTAAGAATAATTTGGTTAAATTCTTCCTTGTTTTTCCACTCTATAGAACTCTTGTATCTCCCCCTGCCTCTTTTTTTCCCCAGAGTTTCTTACAATCTGCTGTTTCAATAACTGCTGCACTTTCTTGGTGTCCTATATCCCAGTTGGGCCCAAGTAATAAGTAGAGACTAGAGACTTTCCCTTAATCATTGTATCTTACTGCTGACATCTTTGTAAGTAAGGAGCAGATTATGTCTAGTGTTGTACCACTGTTAAGTTATGGGAATGTCTTCCTTCACTTTCTAGCCTTCTTGATGTTGTTCTAGTCACACTGTTTCCTAACCAATTCTAGTTGACATTGCATGTCCTCTGAAATGGTGTACATGTGCTGTTCCCTGCCTTTACGTGCTTTATCTGTTTAATTGGAGCCTTGAAAGACATCTTGTGCACCTCAAAATAATGCTTCATGGCACTACAGTTGGAGGAACATACCTGACATCTACCATAGTCTGGGATATGACAAAAAAATCGGAGGCTAGCTTAAAGGAGGGATTCCCAAAATCTTGGTATTTCTTATGGTACGCACATGAGAAAAAGACATCTGAAAAACGCATGCAAATGTATTTCTCTTCTGCAAATGCAGAGCCTGGGACAAAATTCAAAACAGCTGTAACCCCTGCCTCAGAGAGGTACAATACAGCTGTATTTCTACAGGGATGTTATCCCAGGAAAGTAGATTGGGCAACTCCTGATCTAAGGTATTAGTATTTTATTATCATTATGTTCTTCTGACACCCACACATGAGCATTTACATTACCAGTGCATCAAAAAAGGTCATAGTTGCTTAAATAAATAACACTGCTATTTTGCAAATGAGCAATTAAGTTATGAAAGAAGCCTCTTTTCATATAGCTGCTGGCTTTGATCCTTCTTTGCATTATTTAACACAGAAGACTCCGGAGTGAATTCCTTTTGTCAGATATGGAGCGTAGCTTTGCTGAGATAACATCTCGCGTGACCTCCTCAAGCAGGGAGAGAGCAGACCGAAGGCTGATAGCAGTAGGTTCTGCACTTCCCTATGGCGGAATTGTCTCGGTTGTCTTTGCAGCCTCCCTGTTCACTCGCTCCCAACCTTTCCCCCACCATTCCTTTGCAATGATTTCTTCTGGTTCCTGGTACTGAAGTCCATGGTCTCAGCGCAGTGTGTGCCCTCTGCAGTAGTTGATTTCTGTCTCGAGTGCTTTTTCCAAGACTCTCAAAGGATTTGCTGCCTTCCCCGCACCTCCTCGTTCCTATCTCCAAGTCAGAGCACTGCCTACACAAAATGTTTGGCTTGGCGTAGGTGCCATTACATAAGCCACCACAGACGGGAGAGTGGTAAGCCCAACCTCTGGAGCTGGAAAAACCAATTGACAAGTGGTAATGTCCCTTTATATTGCAGCTTATCAAAAGGGATTCCAGGAGGGAAAAAGTTAAAGAAGAATTCCTGTGAAATTCAGAATTACATTCGTTTTTGAGAAAAACATGAGTTAATGTTTACTGTAAAGTTCTTTTTTGACTACAGGCTGAACAAGGAAGGAAACAAAACATTTTGAGTTCTCTCTGTAAGGCAGCTACTTTCTCCGTGCCTTTTTCTTTCCTCTGTTTAATTCCCAATACCCTAGAGACTCAGTTTCCTCCCTTAGCAGGGACTGTGACCTTAAAAATAGCCAGCTCCAAAATAAACACAGAAAAAAACCACTTCAATTGTTTCAAATACGTGGTAAGTAACCAAAACTGCATCCATGCTAAAGCTGAAATTCATAATCTTTTGGAGCTGCAACTGGGACTTTTGTTTCTCTGAGAATTAGCATTCATTATTTTGTGTTCATGCTGCATGCCTGCCGCTCTCTTCCAAGAAGTTTGTTAAAACTTAGGATGCCATTTGTAAGTAATTTGTCGCTATTTTTACCACTCTTGCAAAATTTTTAGAGGGGACACTATCACTTTGGATGAGGTCCAGTCGGGGCACCAAACGCCTAAGGAAGTGGTGATCCCAGGCTGTTTTCATGGTGTTCTCCTAGTGGGCTCTTTTTCTGCTTCTAGATATCACAGCTGCCTGGGGCCAGCTGGAAGAATCGACAATTTATTGAACAGAAAGCTTTTTCTGTCTCTTTTGCTTCTAGTTTTAAGACTCCTTTCTCTGATTCAGCTGGATGAAGGAGGAGGGGGTCCAGCCTGGACCTCCCCTCTGCATTGAGGCCATGCTATAACCCCATCCATAAGCTGTCTCATTGCCACCACTGCCACTGCTGCCTTTACATCTGTCCACAGTTGGACCAGAGTTTGCAGTTTCTACAAAAGCTTTTTCCAGGAAAAGGACTTACCATCAAACAGATTTCATGGGGATGGGAACCAAGCCCCAGCCTATTCCATTAACAGAAGGCTAGTGTCCATATGTTAAAGCAGTTGTTAACAGCTGTACTCAACATTTCATTGAGGAGCCCTTGGTCATATATAACCAGTATAAGGACAGAAGGACAGGAGAAAGGACGTGCAAGTCCGCAAAATAAATCCCCTCTGGCAAGCAAGTATTGCAGAGGAATATTTTCAGAGGCTGGCCAATGCCCTTGTATGGAAAAGTCAGTCAGGTCTTACAAACACCTCTCACTGGGCAGATGTGTCTCCGACCTTGCTTAGGAAGGTTTAAAACTGGTAGAAATTCAGGAGTAACAGTCCATTGGGTCTTCAAACACATTTCAAACTCTTCTCCCACAAACAGACAGCAAGTAGTGCCTGCGCAGACTGTCACAAAATGCAGGTATACCCTCTGCTTTTCAAGGGCTGATTTCATGTTGCAGGGAGGAATTTTCTACCTCTTCCCACATGAATATGCCAGCTATATCTGTGTGGTATAGCAAATATTTAGGCACTTGACTCTTTTCCTCGGAATATAGTCTAAAATCCTTCATTTATATAGAAAAATGTTACGGTGTTTTGAAGTCTCAGAATAGGACTATGAAACTTTTTTGATTAACGCAGACAGCTTGGTCTTTAGGTGCAGGGGAAAGAGGAACAGCTAGAAAACGAGCAGGGAAAAATAGCAAAAGAACATTTTGTGTACTTTTCCATCTAAGATATAGCTGGCTTTGGGCAGGTTTTTTTAATCCGTCGTGTTAGTCTAATCCACAGGGAACTCATTTTGAAATTAAATATACCAAAGCATTTATGATTTACAAAGAGGGAAAAAATAAAAGCCTTAAAAAATATCTTGTGTTTGATGTATTTGTCGCTATGAAAATATTGACAAAAGGCAAAAGAATGGCCTTCATTTAGCTTATTATTGTTGGCTTGCTTTAATGCTTTCTTATTAAGGGTAAACTCCCATTAAGATGTGAGATTAACTCTTTCACAGTTGTGAAGGAATAAAAGATGGAAACTTTGAATGTGAAACTCCTGTAAACAATGATTCTAAACTAGATAATCTGTGATTCCTACTCAGAAGTATGTAATGTGGCAGAGGGGAGCTTTTAAAAGTAAAAAACATATATGGAATAGTCTGTGCAGAATTTATGCTTCAAAATATCTTTAAAAAGCAGCCTCCCATGTAAAATCAGAAACATGGTGTTAATTACACAGTTCTAAAAGTATTTCAGAAAATAAATACTTTATGGGGGGAAAAAAAGAGCGTAAAAATCTTATAAACTCTGAGTGTGCATGTGTAAAATAAGGAGATCTCTTCACTGAAGTGTTAACTACAGACCCAACTCAAGTGTTACTGGGACCTTAACTTCATTCACCCACAAAAACCTCTAGTTTTGTGGAGTGGTATTTTTCACTTGAGTCAGCTTGTCCTTCGGGAGCCTGTTTTGAAGAACAAGTGCTACCGATGTTTAAATCGGTAATGCAATAGAGAAGTGGCGAGAGACTTCAAACTTGAGTTAATACAGTGCATCAGCTGCTAATCCAGTCATGCTGTGCCGCTAATCAAATCATCCTGGTAGTCCAAGCGCTGTTTTTCAGTGTAGTAACTGTCACACGAGTAAGAACTAGGTTGAAGCCCATGCCAGAACTGCATCTTAGCAGGGCATACCCAAACCAGCTTCTGGCCGGCTGGTCTGGGTCGCAGACACTGTCTGGATGTGGCAGTACAAGAGATCAGCTTCTAAGGCAGATAAACGAGTCCCTTGCGAACACCATGCTGCAGTGGCTATGCTGCTGCTAATACTACCTGCACTTGTTAGTTTGAAGCCCACTTATGTAGCTGAAAACTCATTAAGGTTGGCAGGAGAATGATTACCTAGCTCCGGGTTAGTAATGTGATGCCTGATGTTGCAGAGGAGGCAAACCTGAAGTTTAAGCTGTCTGTTGTTGCTTTACAGAAAGACAAGTGTTGCTGTTGCCAGCACAGAATTCCTAAAAGAAATTGCTAATTTGAACTATTTATTCCATTAAAATCCCATTGAATTAGCATTAATAATGAAACTAACTGTATTGTTATCACTGTAGTATCTGAGGAAGCCTGTTGGCCAGAATGTTGTATGAACAGGAATGTCTGTTGGGATATTTAATTTCATCTCCCTTGACAATGTGTGATTGTTCTTTTTTGTACGTTTTCTGTTAACTATTAGCAGTCTGGATAACTTTGTGGAATAGGTACAAGTCACTCCAGGCCAGCACAAAGCACACAGAAGTCCGTATCTGAAGAATGCCAACATGCAAGGAGAATTTAAAGAGTTAGCATTTCACTCCAGTAAACCGAGATGTCCACATTTTCCTTCCCAGAATTTCCTACCAGACTCTGGTTATTTGTGCTGCCCAATACACCTCCATGTCTATATAATTAAGAGTAAGCTTTAGGGTTGCTACTTACACTACAAGGACCTGATCCTGCAAAGACAGGATCCTGCAAAGATCCTTTGGGCCATCTGTGTAGTCTTGTTTGAAGACCGTTTGCTCAGATGTGCAGGATCTGCTCTCCCTTGGCATTTCACAAGCCTTTCATCACTGTCTCACATCAGATTTTAACTGATGCCTTGGTCTCGGTAGATATATAGCTCTTGGCATTTAAGACCATATCCTCGCAATACTTGCATTGTATTATGCTTATTTTATTAGAATTTAGTTAAGAGTCACAGGTTTTGATTGGTTTGCCATGGGGACACAGAAGGAAATTACGGATGTAGGAGGTATCGGTAATAAAGCTTATAATAAGCAGTAAGATTGTGCGTGGAGTTGTGGACCAGAAATACCATTTCCATGCAAAATTCACTCGGTGTCCAGGGTTCTCCTTTTTTTTTTCCTCGGCTTCTTTTTGTGTTGTATTATTTTGTATCGTTGGAGTTTGTGGATTTCTTTGTCTCAGGAACCTGCAATATTTAAAATATAGGGGGACATTGCTTTATTAAAACAATTCTTTTAGTTGTCACGGCAACTGGTCTTACATAAATGATGAAGAGAAGAGGAGTGTATGTAAAGACATACGTTAGGTCATAGTGGTAAATCCAGTACTTTTTAAACTAACAAGAAAGCACTCTGGGGTTTGTTGTTGCTGTGGTTCATTTTATTCCAGATGATTTTTACAACTTTAGTATTATCCAGGTTCACAATCAAAAATCACAGCACTTCTAGGCTCACAGCTGTATCAGTTCGACTCTCTTATCTATATAAGCTTCTCCATTAGGAAATAGATTTGTCAAAAATGAACACAGAACTATATAATAAAAAGTCAGATGTGGTACTTTGTGATTCTCCACAAAGTATTTTTCTGCTCTTCTTTTCCAAAACTTCACTCAGTCAGATAGGCAGAAACTAGAACATTAGGGAGAATGCTGCAGTGACCCTGTGGTTATCTGATTAACCATTTAATACAAATCATTAATTTTCTTACAGCTTTGCTGTATTAAAGGATAATTGGAAACTTCTAGTGGGGTGTGTATGTATATATTATTCTAGGATCAGCATATATAATTTCCAGCACTTACAAGTGGTTAAGGAACAGTTCACTAAAGAAGTGGAATCCCAAAGACAAAAACTGTGCTGACAAAATCTAGGATTTTTCTCTTTCTCTAGTGATTTAACAGTAGAATCAAAATTAAACAATACTAACATTTCTTTACTGCTCAAAAAGTTTGCTACACTTAAGAAAAAAGTGTCAAAGAAATGTGCCATAATTAACATGCTTATTCTTTTTGTCCCCATTATATGATTTTCAGTATGATTTCTAAACCTTTTTCCCAATTTTTGCCAGTTGTTTTTTAATCTTTATTCTCATCTGTCTGTAATCATCTCACTTTTCCTTTCCTATTTTACCTTTCTCTTTTTTTTTTGCTTACAGAACTTTTGTTTCCTGCATGCCTAAATTAATTTTCACTTTTTCCCTTACAACTGTATGCGCTGCATGTAGAGTCTCCTGTTTGCAGTGCTATTAGGAGAAGCCCTTTCAAAATAGAAAATATTACAAATTCCCTACAGGATGCGATTGGTCCTATTCTAACATACAGCAAACCAAAGCTGGTAAGTTATATATATGGCTGTAGACCACTGATGCCCACGCGAACGGTGTTCTTCCACACTGGTTTCCCTCTCTTGCTTACAAGCTGCTCTTTTTTGTCAACAGAAGACCAGGGTGCTCGAAGTATTCTGCATCAGCTAGCTAACAGACGCCAAACAGCACAGAGATTCACACTGTCCTGAACTAATATAATACCCCTCATGGAAGTGACTCCAAGCCATTTGTTTCATCAGCCTTGAAAGCTTGCAGTTGTAGAGGAGATGACTGAAAAGTGCTATTGGAAGGCAAATACCGCTTCAAACCTCAAACCCACATGACTGGTTTGTCTTTTTAATTCCGGTTCTCCAAATTTAAGGGCTAGAACCAACTTCTCTTTCATGCCCTCCTGATTGTTGAAAGTAAGCCGTGGTAGCTTTGGTGGGTCTAGAAAAGGGGCTGTGATACAGCCTGTGGGGACGGCACTGCGTAAGTTCTAGAAATCAGTGTAACTAGTTGCAAGAACAGCAGCAGGCAGCAAAGTTAACAGGGACTCTGCAGTCCGCCCAGAGGTACCTCACTTAGGTAAGTCAAAAGCGTAATGCAACTGTGCCTCCATCATACCTCCCTAATGTTTTTATTTAAATTGAAGTTGAACAATAGGGTGTGTAGACTTTTGCGTTTTCAAATGTCAGCAGGTGAAACTCAATGTATTCTTCCCAGAAGCTCACGCAAACATTTTTTTCGTAATCTTTTTCTTGCTGTGTTTAAGTTTGCAGCTGCTGGATTCTGCTTTGAGTTTCAAGTTCAAAGGCACCCAGACACTCTTTGTGAAATATCACAGAAACCACTGAACTTCACCTGGCTTCGCAAGGAAATCTTGTCAAACCACGAGTTTCCCACATTTCCAGTGAGAAACCTTGCGTTAACTCTGAGCTTTTTTCTCCCAGCTCAGACTGGAGTTAGCTTAACTCTGAAGGATCACGACCCTTAGGGAACTTCTTCATGAACCTAGGCCTGTTTTCAAGTTTGTAACCGAACTCGGAATTCTTTCCCCGATTTTTGGGGTTTTGCAACAAAAGCAAAGGATAACTGTAATCAACATGGCTTTTAAATCGGTGGTTTTAGAGATGGGTCGTAACCTTTGAACACAGCGTCTGTGCAGTAAGCCTGGCAGGCGTCCAGATTTTGGCAGGTTTGTTCAAGTTTCGAAAGAGCCGTCCCACCTGTTGTCACAGCAGTGCGGCAGATTGCTAGCCCCACCGCAAAGATACAGGACGCCGCGAAATATGTCTGGGAGAAATAACATCTCCCATGAAAGACAGAGGGCTATATTGTGTTGGAAGAGGCAGCCCTCACGTGAGGGCTGGACGGGGGTCGTTTAGCAGCTGGACTCTTCAGAGGCGTCTCTCTCAGGGCTTGCTGTAGCATGGTCTGGAGTGGGACCTCCACCATATGTTAAGAGCATCGCACGCATGCCTGTCCAGCGCAGCTCTGGCTCCGCCGAGGGTACAGGCTGTGGTAATCGTTCTCCTCCTGTCCTTTTATATATATATACACCACAGATCTAGGCGGCCCAAACAAATCACTTGCTGTACCTCTTCCTTGCTGGGACGGGAGGGGTCAGCGTGTAGCTTGGGAATTTCTCACGTGTAAAAGTGCAGAGCGATGTAGGGTTAGTGACCAATGTGTCACAGTCGTATGGGAACTGTGAGCTAAATTCTTCCCTTTTCGGAGATTTTACCCTGCTCTCTCTGGGGGGCTCAGAGGAGTCTTCTTTCAGCACAGTCAGGCACACCAGCTTGCTTTCGTTTACCACCAAGAGATAAAGCTTCAAAATAAGCTTCTCCAAGCTGTTTTTCCAGGTAGCTGGTTCACTCTGCCACCTGCGCTCTGGGAAGGCTCTTGAGGGCCAGCCATTTCTTCCCATTCAGTTGCCTATTGCATGACCTGGCTCATGGAATATCCAGTAGCAGCATCACACCGGAGTGCAAGTCTTCGTAAGAAAAGAGGGAACAGAAATGTGTTGCTTTAACCTGATCTCTTCTAACGTTGGTGTGCCTGCGTAATGCCCGCGTTACCTGTGTAATGCCTGTGTTATTATTCCTTACCTGCTTTGCTGATTTAACTTTTGTATTGCAAGTCCCTCAACATCAGAGCTGCCTTAAAATCAATAATGGTTAGTTTTTCATTATATAATGAAATTTGTAGGAAATTCAGGAAGTATAATTTCATTATATTATGAAATTCCAGGGTGGTTTTTTTCTAAAACCTATATCCCCTTTTCAAATATAGCATTAGCCCAGGCTCTTTGGTCATTATGTATCATGAAAGCAAATGTAAGCAAAATTCCCTCAGCCATTTTTTATTTATAGGTAGGTGAGAAAAACGTAGTCTTTCTGTTGTAGGTTTGGGTTTTGATTTTGGATTTTTTGTTTTGTTTTGTTTTGTTTTTTTCTTAGGAAAGAGTGTAAAAATGTCTGAATCTTTAAACCTGAAATTTGGCAGGTACCTAAATCACAGAATCTTCATGGTTGGAAGGGACCTTTGAGATCATCGAGTCCAACCACAAATCTGTAATGAGTGGCTTGTGCTTTGCAGTTTTTTCCTAAAGATTTGCATATTTGCTTCTTAGGATACATCGGTTGCTAATACTTCTAGGAGCAGTCTGGTGGGTACACAGTTGAAAGAAAAAAAAGGAACGTGCTTATTAATTCTTGGGGCATTTTGCTTTTAGCAGCTACGGCATTGCTTTGTTCTGCTTTTGCTATCCCTAGCTAATTTCACATGAGGTAGATAGTTAAATTTGAATGAAAAGTTGTCTGCCGAGACGGAGGTAGGCTCCGTTCTTTAAACGTCCGTTGGCTGGTTTTGTTGCAAGTGCTTTAAAAGCTGTGCTGAAGACTGTAAAGTTCCTGGAGCTGTAATAGAAAACATTAGCGTCTGGACTTTCAAGGGAAGAATGTGGTTAAGATTATAGCGACTGAGTCACTGTCAATGGGTGGTCTTGAGTCCATATGGCGCACAGTAGACACAGAAGAGCCTTTGCTCAGATAGGTGACGAGCTGCGCTCGCCGAGGTGAAAGTGTTGGAAAAGGGCCGCCCTAGGCTATATTTTGCCTCCGCGGGGGTAAAATACGGTGAGGTTGTTGCTTCTCAGCGCGGTTTTGTTTCAACTTCGCTACAAAACAAGATAAAGGGTTTGCTTAAAAGCTCGGTCGCCGCAACGCTACATGCTCCTTTTGGCTTCTTTTCATTCGGCGCATTTTCATTGTTCTGTTAGGCTTTTAATGAGACAGTTACAAAATGTCTGCCTCACTCTGACCGCCATTTTGTAGCCTGATTGTTGGATAATGAAGACTGTGAGAAATAGAAAATAAACAGCGTGGCATGGAGGAGATTTCAAAAGGAGTACAAAATCTGCATGTTTTATTTAGACGCTTAATTGTTGCCGACTGGCTGCATTTAAACAAGCGACTTTACAGTGTCTGGAAGAAAACCAGCTCCCGAATTTGAGGAGCTGACCTTGGGTAGATGCCATCAACTGTTCTTTTCTGTTGGCACGACCGTGCTGCTGGCAGGGTCTCCCTGTAGCTGCAGCCGCTCACCCGGCTCTGAATCAGAACCTGCTTACGCTGTACTAGGCCACCAAATTACGCCATTTATTCTGAATATTATTTGCAGCCCCTGCAGTAACCAAGATCTGATCTAGAATATATAGGGTATTTAAAAATAAGAACCTTCAAAATAGCTGTGATTAAGCTTCTCCCATAGAGCAACACAAAACGTTGTTCAGAAAAAAAAATAGGGGGGGGGGGGTGATGCTACAAGTTTGCTGAAAGCAAATGAAAAATGCACAGTGGGAATCGAAAGGACACCATGGAGCTGGTACTGTGGTCCTATGGACATGGCACAGACGGTGTGAGGAGTGAAGTTAGTGGCATTTACTTCGTTCCTTTATGAAAAACTCTATTTTGTGTGTATAAGGTGGGCAAGGGGGGATGGGGAAGGGCGCTTTACATTCACAGTAGGGTGCAGCTTCAAAGCTGTTTAAAATTCTCCCATATCTTAATGATAATAGTTAATCCCAGTATCAGAACAGTACTTCTATTTTTAAAATGCAATCAATCAATCATTTTAATACATTGCACCCTTAGTGCTAAACACCTCAGAAAACGGTGTGTACGGCAGTAAAAATAAAGCATCTGAAACTCCTTCTGGAGAGTCGTTCTTCCTTTCTTTCTCACCCATAACATCTACAGGGAAATCTCAAAGCTGCAAGAAAAATGAGGAATTACATAACAGGGAATAAATCCTCCAAACAAGGCCGACTGCCAGGCAGGGATTGCTGTCATGGACTGAGCAAGGAGGGACAGAGAAATTGCCACACCTGACTAAAGTGCTCTCTAGAAATATAGCACATACTGTTTTGTTCTTGGGTTTTGGCTTTTGGCTTTTGAGGTGGGAATTGCATACAGATGCTACGCTTTCTTTTAAGAGGATTACACTGAAACTTCTTTCTGTTTTCTTCTCAGGACAGATTCCTATGTCTACCATGCTCTTTCAGAAAGCTGTTCATATAGATGTGATAGAGGTTGTAGGTAATTCAACTAAAGTTTGTGCCTTTGCCACAGTGATTCACACAAAAGCTCAGAAGTCTCTTGTACATATGTTTTTCACCTGCAAAATAAGGATTAATGCTTCCTTATCGTTAGTGCTTACAAATTACTTTGAAGTTCCTCCAATATGTGGCAAATATACCTATCACTGTTGGTAGTGAGAAAAATGTGAACTACATGACTCAGTCATGTTAACAGTGTATTAACTGGGAGATTTTTAATATAACTTGAATATAAAAGTATCAGCACTGTATTCCAGCAAATAACCAACTACAGTGAGAGCATACCTCCGTAAGTGTATTACCTGTGTGTTTTTTCTCATGAGTGAGCTTTTTCTTGGGTCACTCATTTTCTGAGACTGACCCTCACCCATTGTATTCATCATAGGCTTTGATTTTCTAAAGGATCAGCAAGAAACAGTGATGTTTTCAGTCATCAAACTGGAAGGACCATCGCATTGGACCAAAAATGCCCAAAATCATCTCACGTGAATCATGAATTAATTTCAAACAGTCTTATTACCTCAACAATAAATAAAGGGGGAAGTTCTGAAAGAGCTATTTTATTTCAGTTAAACAGTAGCCTCCACAAGTAAGTATTTATGTAACAAAAAATAACTCAATGCAAAGCGAGTTTAGTTGAGGTGAAACTGTAGACAAAGGTGCAAGTGATCTGGACTCTGATCATAGGTCACAGAGATAAGACATCTGGATTTCCAGTCAATTCTCTGAAGGTGTAACTAAGAGTTAATAAGGTTTGCTTTCCTCCTACAGAAAAGCATTTTTTACTCAGTGTCTGAAATCTAGGTTCCTTGGGGGATTAATAAGTGGTTTTCCATTAATTCAAAATAACAATCTTGGAACTACAAGGCAGCTTATGATAGTACTTCCTAGCCTTATGGATTCATAACTGTATTAGCATATTTTTGTGATTTCTACGTATAAATACATCTTTCCCAGGGACAGCTGCCTCAGCAAGCACAACACAAACATTCATGCCAAGACTTCTTTAAAATGTTTACCACTTTGATAAGCCATATCTTAGGCAATAACTCAAAAGAATTTTTTTTAAAGTAGCAATAATGAGGGCTTGTATTCTGTGTTTGTCTAGTCTCCTAGGCCCCTTCCATTACGTGTTTCATTTTAACAGGCAGCAAGTATGTTCTGCTGCTTCCTTGAGATGCGTCTGTGTTGCTGACATCTGGAAGGCAGCCATATGGGGTTCCACGCATAGTTTTTGGAAACACCATTTGCTGGTGGAACGATCCAGAGCAGACACCTCTTCTGGCAGAACTTTATTGCCATCTATTTTTAGTTGAACTCTTATACATCAGTTCACTGTGCGTGAGCCACAAGAGCACGGCTTGTAGAGAGACGATCCAAGAAGAAAGGAAGACTTCTCTGTGTGGTACTTAAAGTGCGTGGGGGTGGCTTATCTGCACATACCTTCCATGGCCTGCCTCCATCCCATTAGTATAATGTCACAAACTGTATTCAGAGTTGACAAAGAAACTGAAACTGGGAGTTGCACTGTCCTTTCTGTTATCCTCGTAGCACATGGGAGCCTATAATGAACTTTGGAGGACAATGCTGGCCAGAGAACTGCAGTTCTAAAATAGCAGACATGATGTGCTCCACCAGCAGAGCACACATATGAACAATGCATCCTACAAATGAATAGATTAGTAACTCTCTTTTGGGATCTCTCAGCTGAGGTCTGCAGCTTGCCAATAATTCTAAGAAGGGCTGTTGACTCTTGTTCTGCCAAAAACCAGGGAAAGTCTGGAGTTTCCCTAAATGCTGTGGCAGTGGAGAGGATTAAAAACTCTGTAGGTTTCCTGCAAAATTTTGCAGTCTCCATCTCCGTAAAAAACTGCCGTTCTGAGGTTTGCAGAAGCAGCTTGTTTTTAGTGATGTTGGTACTCATGCTTTTGTAACTTATTGCACATGTTAGATAAATTTATAAGTATGTATGGTTTTAGTTCATCCTCCTTAAATACCTATGGTATAAATGAAAGACTTAAAAGGTCTCTTAGTAGGGTATGTTATTAGTGTATGTTTTGAAATTCATCCTACAGTTCCATGCATTGCTTGTTTGAATGGTAGAGGACAGACTGTCACCGTGGAGTATATCAGGCGTCTGATTCTTTCCTGAGCCTTTTCTGAAAAGGAGATGTTAGATATAGGAAGGGCATGGCACTCAGAATCTTAAGTTCTATTTGAATATTTGAAGTGCCATTTGTGCAAAATGTATCATATATTTGCCACACAACTGTTTTAAGTTCCAAAACACATAAAGAACCCCCATGAAAAATTTCATTTTCTTTCCTGAAGGTGCTTGGGCTTATTTTGTAATTGATTTTTTAAATTATTTTTAAGTAAGACCTTTCTCCTCTGAATGTAGATGGCAAATTTTGCAAACAGTTTGCAAGCAATTAGTTTGCACAGTGTTTGGACACTCAAAAGGACTTTACAGATCAGCAGCAGCAAGGAATGTAAGCTAGTGCCAGGTGAATCGCCAGCTTTCATTCCTTTCCCATAGTTAATGTCAAAGGGTCAGAAATCAGTATTTTCAACAAAATTGTAAAAATTGCAGTGCCTGTGTTTCCAGAAGTGAAAAAGCTTGCTAACATTCAGCATCAGCTCTGTTAGGCTGCTTATGGGGATGACTTTTTACTTGGGTATTTTTTGTCTGATTATTGCTTCTTGACATTACTTTACCAGAGTCACTCATTTAAAAGATGTCAGGGAGAAGACCTCAAACAAATGCCAGTATTTAAAGGTCATTACCATTGTTTCCCTTTGATATTAGACACCTGTTTTCATGTAGCAAGAAGCTTTTTTTGCTCTCCTTTATCAGGTCCCAGTTATGATAACACGTGTAGCTTGAGTAGATATACTTAAGATCTAGTCTGGTATCCAGATACAGGTATAAACCTTTAAAAATTACATTGCATGCTATACCGGGCTTCCTGTCTATATTAATCACTTTGGGATAACAGACCATTCTGAGAGCACTTGTGTTATTAGCGAAGATATAAATGAATCATTTGTGTGTTCTCATGTGCCTTATTAAAGCAATCCTATATATTATGTTCCCATCTTACTCCAGATGTTGCAAAATACTTAGTTTACTTTATTTGCAGTACGGATAGTTGAAGTCGTGACAATCCTATTCATCCTTTCTACTTTAATACTTGGTAGTAGGTTATGTTTACGTTAGAAAGATCATAGTTGTTCTTACATGAATTACCAAGTAGGTGAGTGTTATAATTGTTATTCAGAGCTTAGATGATTCATTATTGATAGAAAGTGGTGTTCCGTTCTTAAATGAATGGGCTGTTTGTTTGGAACGCTCAGTGTTACAGTTGTCTTTCCGATGACGATGATTTGGGGTTTGGTTTCTTTTTTAGCAACGTTCTAGCAAAAAAATACTGGTAATCCACCACCAAACTTTGCAGGCTCCTGGTTTTCTACCGGCCCAACCTTTTGTAAAGACAGTATCCGCTATCTTTGGAGGAGGCAGATTAGCATGCTGCAAAAGGCAAAAGACTGAAATGTCATTAAAGAATTCAGCAAGTCTGACAGACTTTTGTACTGAATCTTTGCATTTGCAAATTCTCATTCACGTGAAAATTTTCTGTGAAAGTTTGTTTGCAGTCGTAATTAAAGTTTTGTACATTCAAAATGTCTCCTGGTGGATAGGCTCAGTCTGCCTTCACTGAAATAAATCAGCCCCACAGTCCAGCTGACAACAGTGCACTTTCAGTACCCAGCAACTAGATTAGAGCATGTTCTGGGTGGTGGAGGGATTATAGTACCCCAGTGCATTGATGCTAATATTCTTGGAGGAAAAGTTGCTCCACTGTAGAGTTGTTACATCCCAGTTTATCATCCACATTTTATTTAAGAGTCTGTGGCTTTTTTGTTTGCTTTTGTGAAGGCGCTTTCTGTGCACTGTTGATGCTGAACGACATAGAAATTAGGAAACGTGTATATTAACATTTCCACAGCACTGTAAAAGATTGTGGCAAATGTGCATTTGCCAACATAACTAGTATCAAAAAACGATGCATGTACAATATATGGACAAGGAAATGTTTAAATGTTAGCAGGGAAAGTTAAGCGTTTAGATTTCTTAAGTATTGTGTTTTTAAATATTCGACTTTGGTGTTGTATGAATGTTTGGATTTTTTTTGCTTGTTGTTTTGCCTCCTTGCTTGCTTATGTATTTTACAGGCTCTGATTTTCTTGCCACAATAGAGCAGACAGAATTACTTGATGTTGAGAACCTTGTTAATTTTATGGCCCATTTTCACATGAAGATCAGCTTTTATTTCCCCTCTCACTCTTTATTCTTGATTCAATTGTCAGTAAGGTTTACTGAGCAAAAACACTGGATGTATTATGGGAAGAAATCTAATCAATGCAGCACCAAGGGACAGTCCTTCAGCGTCCTCCCTAGTGGCTGTGAGCCAGACTAGAGGTTACTACGAGGTTACTCTGTCTGACTTTAACCAAAATACCCATCTACTTCTGAAAAGGCTGCTGGCAGCCTTGTGCGTGTGTAACAGAAGCCTCATTAATATAAGCTCCCAATATATATACACCTGTTACACTAGCCCCCAGCACAGAGCCTGTGTTTCCTATTTTAAACACTTTGCATGTCTGTCTACATTCCCTTCTGTCTGCAGTTGCTCTTGTGTGGTACTGCAGAGCAGCTCCTATGCAGTACCTCCAGGGAATGCAGAAGGCTAAATAAAGTTGTGGCAGATGTCGGTGGACTTTGCCAAACGCTATTTTTCAGGTTAGATAGTTTGAAAGATTCATTGATTAATCCAGACTTTCTTACAGAAGTAAGCTCATTAGTAGCCTCTTTAAGTGTGCGTTTCTTTAATGCCTGCATCTTTTTCAGGTATCGATGCACAGAATTGCATGGACATACGTGTGGGAAATCTTTATTTGATTGGCAAAACTCTGCTTCTCACCTCCCTCCCAAATCCTAACCCTCCTGTTCGTGTATTAGTGTTTAACTCCTCTGAAAGTTGAATTCTTTGAAAGATTCAGCACTTCCTTAGGGCTGTTACCTGTTTTGGCTCTGAGTTCTAATAAATCATTTGACATCAAAATGACTCTTAAGATAAACTTTTCCCCTTTTATGAAATATTTGTTCAGCACATTCCAGAATATGGGTTTACCTCAGAAGTTACATATCTTCTTTGTTAAAGACAAAACAAGGATCAAAAGCAGTACCAGATACAACTGCTGATTCAGCACAGGAACAAAACCTTAGCATACCCGCTGAGCAATGTACTTTCTGGCTACCTACCTTGGTTTTCCTGACCGATGCGTTCAGAATCAGGTGTGTTAGTATTTATTCTCGGCCCTTGCTGTATTTTGCATAAAAGATCAGTGAGTTTGCTTCACGTAGCTCCCTAGGAAAGTATGTTGTTCCCCCAGGCAGGTCCAAAGATGCTGCAAAGGGGTGATGTTCTGAGGCTCTGGCCCAGGAGCCGGCAGCACCCCCTTAGCTGCACGCAGGTCGGTCCCCAGGGACACCCTTCTGGTAGTCGTGTGACTCCTATTCCATCATATGTGGAGCAAAATTTCTGTCGGGCTCATCTGCTATTACACTGACAGTTTTCATCATTGTTTTCATAATGCGTAGTTGCTAATGTCTGTGTTTTATTTTTGTTTCCAAAGCCTTTTCCATGGAAATTCCCAGTAAGGTTTGAATGTTACCGCTAGATATGGATGGCTAAGAGTGGCCAGCAGTTCTACTGTGAAACGTGCTGCGGTGAATCGGAGAAAGGCTGTAGGAACTGCAGTAGCTATACTTCAGTTTCAGCACTTCTCCACCTGCAGTGATGTTCTTCCTGCTCATAGTGTGTTGCAGCATTTGATTGTGAATTATTCTAGCCTGAGAAGTACGTGGCAATTTCAATATGCATGTACTTTAAACAAAACTTTTGAGAAATGCAATCCCCTCAGTTAAAAATCTTAAGTACTTAAGAATTAACAGTCTGAACCGGGATCTGTCTGGCCTACTCTCTTGTTTCGGGCAGTGATTAGTAGACTGTAGTTATGGAAAAAATACAAGTGGTATGTATATGGAATAAATAGGCAGAAGTGCCGTGGTTATTCCAAGTTAGTCACACTGCATGTGGATAATCATCCTGGACTACAGTTGCCATAGGCCAGAGCATTCTTACGCTAAAACCTGCTATTTGTACGATTGGATTCACAATGCAATATTTTAGCATATGGGCCTGCACAGTGCATTTTGTGAAACGCCAGACAAGTCTGGGGTTAAGTCCATGTATTCCAGCCATTTGCAAATGATCTAAATGTATGAACAGTCATCTTCAATGACAGCAAATACAAGATTGTTCAAATGCAATCAATAACTAACTTACTCTTAATTATTTTTAGTAAACTGCTTGTTTACATAATGGTTTTGATTTGCCTTCATTGTTTCCATGTTACTTCAGCATAAACCTCATTTTTTCAGTCTTTGCAGGTGGTTTGAGGGCTTAGACTGTAAGAAGCCATTTTCTACTGTTGGTTGAAGTGGCATCATGTCACAAAAATTTGCATTTGCCTTTATATTGGTAGAGTTGCACAGGCTGTGGAGCTTATGGGCATAGGAAATAGCTGTAATTACCACACCTAGGATGTCTTTTGGCAAATATTAAATTATTCCAAAGAAGATTCATAGCCTACACTTTCCTAAAATGGGATTAGTGGTGTCACTTCATGGAGGTCCTACTTCAGCCTTATCCATTGTGTTTTAGTAGGCTTCATCTCCCGGCTGTCAGTCACGTAACCGCATTTGACCACAAATGCTATTTTATGCTTTTCATATGTTCTCTTACTTTCACCAAGATTATCTTGAACAGGTGAAGCAGAAATGAGTTATAGTTTTCCAAGATATATTTAGGAGATAGTTGCTTTATTTCTTGAAAGTTGAATGAAGTTCCATAAATTTAAAAAACGCAAGTATCACATCCAGCAAGCTAACACTGAGGACACTATGTTGTTCAAGGAACATTTAGAGCTCAAATCCATTTTTGTTAAATCAGATTTCTTATTTCAAGACAGCAAGTATTAGTTAACCATTTTAAAGGAATAAAGCTCTGGTTTGGTCATGATGGTAGAGATAATGGGCAGCATAGGCCTATTTTTCCAGTTGTGGTTAGGTTGTTTTTTCACAGTGTGTCTCAGTGAGCAAATGCTTTAGTCCACATGAAACAGAAGTGAGCATTTGATTCTTTTACATGAGTGCTATTAGTTACATTATTTGGGTAAGTTCACAATTATTTTTTTTTTAGTATTCTTAGTAGTAGTTATTTGGAGGAAGACTTTTTTTCCAAGGGAAGGCAGTGAACAAGGAAGTGACTCTTCACAAGTTTCATGTGATACATTAGATTATTGAAACCTAGTTGGTATAAGCTATGTTAGTATTGTGAGCGTGTTTCTGGAAGGAAACATTTCCCTACAAAGAACCTCTCAGAGCAAGTGCTTTTAATTCTTCGCAGGAATTTGCTGCTACTTTCAGATCTAAGATTTTCCAACTAAGAAAAGCAAAGATTTTCAGTCCGTGAATCAAGTGGCGTACACAGGGATCTTTGAATATCAGAGAGGAAAAATGTTAAAACTTCTCAAGAAAGATTAGTCAGCAGTCTGACCTGTACAGGGAGAGGGAGGAGGGAAGGAGAACCTGTAAAAGTTGTGAAATTATCACAATAGTCTAGTTAAGGGTCACTGTAAATTGCAGCTTACTAATGTTTTGCTGCATGGAGGAAATAATTCATATAGAAGTGAGCCAATGGAGTTCCACTTCCTGGAAGTCAGGTAGAGGTAATGTAGACTCAAACCTACTGCTCTGGGTGGCAGGTTCTCAAAAAATACTTGCAGGCTATTGCTCAAGTGGTGAAAAAGACCCCAGCAATGGGATTCCAGTCAGTCGTGTTGTTTCGGGGGGGAGGGTTAATCAATTAGAAGGATAATTTTCCCTTTCTTTCCATAAAGTGAACATTCTGCATTGCTATGAAGAGAACTGTGACTTTTTCATTTTAGTGGACATTATGTGTCAGTTATACAATGTTTGGCATTTCGTATTGCACTACTGTCATTAGGTGTACGAATTACATTTTAAAAATCATGAGTTAAACCAGCAATCCTGTTGTATTGAAACCTGCCATGGTAAAAGGGTGGCTTATCCCATTTGCCTTCAAAATATGTACTCAGGTTAAGTTAAAACAGGTATACTGATTTCCACTGTCAGCCATAAATCCTTGAGGTTATCTTTAGCACTCTTTTTTGGTGCGTTGGGTTAGTGGGGACCCAACAGCCCTGTGACTTTGGCTAAAACTAGATGTAGATTTGCTTAACTATCCCAGTATGTAGATATTAAGTACAAATGACAATTTTACTCTCTGTTCTAGATATGCATTATCATTAGTTCTCTGGCTCTCAGGCTGTATCACTTTACTGTCTCCGAATACTATAGTTAACTCACTCCTGCTGTTTTGTGTTCTCTTTTTACTTTTACTCACAAAATACAGTTCTTGCTAGAGATGGTCATATTTGTTGCTTGGGGAACAATGTGTCTGATGTTCAATTATGTCCCAATTCAGAACAATACAGAAACACCTCTTTAATTTGAATCCCATATTTAACTTAAGTTCTTGAAGCCCTTGAATCATGGGCATAGTGCATTTCAGAAAATGGACACAAGCTTAACATAGTGTTTCTTGTACATTCTCATGTTTCAACAGAAATATATCTGGCAACTGCTGTTCTTCTATGATAAATCTAAGAGTGAAGGTTTTCTTATTAGTCCTCTGGAGAAGGAATTTAAGACCCAGTCAGGAAAACACTGACATGACTGAGTAAAGTTCTTCATGTCTAAACATCTGTAGGCTTGTAGCCTTTTGTAATAATGGAATAGTCTGAAAACCATGTCTATAAAATCTCAATATGGCACTGTATCAACACATATTCTTTACACAGCTTTAAGGCAGTCAGGTTTGAAGAGTTTCTTTATCTGTTGCATTTCTATCCCATCTTGTGTCTGAACTTTTTTTCTGCCTGTGGGTTCCCATTGGCCACATGTCTGACTGAGGCTAAAGCTTATTTTTGTGTACATTTTTGTACAGTACCTGTATTCTGTTTTAAGGAAAAATACACACGTGCATTTTTCTTCTTTATTAATAAACTCTGTGACAATTTAAAATAAATTCTTTCAGCTGTTCAGAATGGTACACAGATGTACCAGCACATTTCAGAGTAAGTTAAATAGAGAGCGAAGTATTATGTCACCAAAGGAGCAGAGGAAGAGGAGCTGGTCTCTGACCACTAAAGCAAATTAAAGCAGTGCTAAGATGGTGGCTTTGAGAAAAATAAGCCAGACGATTCTAGTACTTAGGTGAACTATGGAAGCAGCAACAAAAGAGAGAAAAATCTTACCAAAGGAAAATTGTGGGAAAAGTATAAAGGTATACTGTGGAGTGAAGAACAATACTGAAACAGCTGGGGAAAATCAGTTTGGGACATAAAGCAAAAAAGGGGG